>NW_027040942.1:0-112293 GCF_037179485.1 Ochlerotatus camptorhynchus | reverse complement strand
CCACACACACAAACACACACACACACACACACACACACACACACACACACACACACACACACACACACACACACACACACGCACACACACACACACACACACACACACACACACACACACACACACACACACACACACACACACACACACACACACACACACACAGACATGTTCCGATCTCGTCGAGCTGAGTCGAATGGTATATGACACTCGGATCGATAGTCGGTTTTTCAAGTGATATCTATACCCTTCTTTGTAAGAAGGGTAAAACTGAGCATGCAAAAGTGCTTAGTTAGTCAAAGTCTACACATCCAGAAAATTTTATTGAAATCTGAGAGGGTGCTGCCAGCTTCGATTCGGTTTGGCGCGAAATGCGTCAGACACGAAAGTCCATCACCTTGCCGTAACCTCCTTCGAGATTCAAAGGAACTCGAGAGTGTCCCAGATACTCGAACAACGCACATCACTCGATCCATCGTCGCCTTGACCAATCGCGTCAATTTATCCGGAAATCCGTATTCGTGCATAATCTGCCATAGTTGATCTACCTATACACTAGACCTGTTAATTTTAACAGAAATGTGTGGAATGTACCGGGTCAACCGTGATTACTGTTCGTCATGTTAATTTGAACTTCTGTCAGATTTTCAGCAAAATCTGTGATAATTTAGAGGTCCTTCAAGTTAATTTTATGTTTTTAAGGTAATTTACGGATTATAATATTTGTATCTCGAGACTGAAACAACGAAAGCTACTGTAACAACTTTCATAGTAAAGTTGAATGTGTCATCTACAAACTTTTTGACCAAAATTTTACTATTCAAAGTGATTTTATTGAAGTTTGACTTAGTTTCATGCTCGAAAATATGTATAAAAAAGTGAAGAATTTTAAAGTATTTGTTCTGCGAACTTTCCACCCATATGATATAAAAATGTGTAGTCTTCGGCATAATGTTCCATAATTGCTTTTGTACCGACTATATTCTTTCTTCATGTGTGGTTAAAATAGGAGGCACAACAATATTCTAGTATTGTCCAGACATAAGCGATGTACGATTTTTTTTATCGCATACGGGTCATGCAAATTGTAACATAATCAGTTTACAAAGCCAATCATATTGTTGGCTCTGTTTAAAATTGTGTTATAATGATCAATGAATGTAAGTTTAGAGTCTAAGATAAAACCTAAGTCCCCTTACTCTATCACACTTTCTAACATTTTAGCTTCCTAATTGTTATATGAGGTATGTTTCGTTTTCTACTAAAGGTAATCGAGTTACATTTTTTTACCTTAAGTTTTTGCAGGTTTTTGTTGCACCAAGTGTGAAAAATCTTCTTCTTCTTATTCGCATTTGAAGCTTATTGCTTAGCGCATATTAGCTTATTGCGTGCTCTCAACTAAGTGTTCTAAATGCACTTCCACAGTTATTAATTGAGAGCTTTCGATACCTATACAAATGCATGAATTTATATATTCTGTGGCAAGCACAGTGATATTCTATGCCCAGGGAAGTCGAGAAAATTTCCAACCCGAAAGATTCCCTCGACCGGACCGGGAATCGAATCCGCCGCATCCGGCTTGGTAATACCGTGCTTTTACTGACTAGGCTATGAGACCCTCAAAGTGTGAAACATTCTTATTTCATTTTTGAATGTGTTGATGTGTTGAATTTTCATATCGTCAGCGTAAATTAAAACTAATATTTTTTTAAGAATGAATGATTTGTTGCTTACAAAATGATTTCCATTATCCATTGCTCCTAGAGAATAATTAATGAGTTCGAGTAAATTAGTGGTTGCCGAACGACCCTTAAATAAGCCGCGCTGCATAGTAGTAATTCTATTTTTGATTTGGGCAAACTATTTTTCATTTATATTCGCCTCAAAAAGTTTCGGGATGCAAGAGATAATGGCTATGGTCGTCATGAGACCTGGTGGAACTACCAGCAGAACCAGAACGATCGTCTGCTGTTCGACCACTCACAGCATGAGCTGTACTCCGTTTGGTTCTCGGACAAGCCAACATTCATCTCACCGGCGGCAACCCATCGACTTGCTTGCCTGCTTTGTTGCAAGATACACGGATGAGGACATAGCTTGATCTGAATCGAGAAAAGACATAACAAAAAAATTCCCATCTTCAGTTTAACTTCGTGAAGCAGCTTGCCATCCATTTGCTCATTTCCTTCTACCACCCCGAGTGAGCTGTGTCGCACGGGCTGCTTGTCATGACAAAATAGGAAGAATATTATATCATTATTGCTTTCCACTTCTGACATAGCGTTATTATTCGGTTCGTTGATCGTTTGTCATTTTGTCATTTGGAGATATTTTTGATTCCTTGGATACATCCGATTGAAAACGCACCGATTAAAAATTGACAGGCCTTTATCAGAACGATTAGCAGTGACGGAAATCACATGTTGTTTATGCGCAAACGGATCAACCACAAAACGAATTGATAACAAAAGTCCGATAGCGAAAACCTAAAATCCAGTGTTGAAAGATAAAAAAAGCACAGTCATACTTCGATATAATGTAGCCGCGAAGTTGCGTAACTTTTTGAAAAGTCTGATATCTTTACTTGCTTGGAAACTGGTTCTTTGAAATGTTATGAGACTGTGTTTAATTTTTTGTCTTGCTATAATTATTTTTTCATATTTTTTCGATGTAAAGTAGCGAAATGAAAAATAAAGCTCCGTTATATCGAGCTGCTACTTACTGTATTAATTTTGCCGTGATCTTCTTCACCCGTTCAAAGCAGCAAAATGACAGTCAGTCTTTAAATCGCTCTCTTGTAAGGCGAATAATTCCATAAAAACAATATGTTGAAGCGTGAATTCGACAAAAGCATCGTTAGGTGGATTAATGATATGCTCAGCAAATCATGGATGCTCATCCTTAACAGTTAGAGCTGTAAAAGGGTGTCCTCAAGGAGGTGTTTTTACCTCTTTTACTGTATCAAATAATTGACTAAATTCTCTAAAACTTAAAAGCAAAGGGCTTTGAGATAATTGGCTTTGCTGATGACAGTATAGTATTGATAGTTCCGTTAGAGTACGGCAGTGTGAAAATTGCATTTAGAGATTAGAAAGCGAGCAAGGATAGCTTTAGAAACGTACACATCGGTTTTATCATCTCTCTTTACCAAACTCTCTTTACCAAACCCTCCCTCTCCAACTCCAAAGTTTCATAATATGAAATCTCCAGGTGATGATGGATCTATATCCTCATCACAAACCTCCCAGAGAGTAGGGTAAACGCTCCCATAGTTGCAGTACGTTAGAAGCGTTAGGTTCCTATAGTTGTGTATTGAGTCTCCATGCACAACTATAGGAACCTAACGCTTCTAACGTACCGCAACTATAGGAGCGTTTCCCCTACCTTGTCCTTCTTGGAAATACTTTCCTAATAAATAGAAAAATTAAAAAGTTTTCCCTTATTTGAAGCCAGATACCAATCCAGCTAAAGCTTCTAGCTACCGTGCAATAAGTTTGCTTGCTTCAATAAGTAAACTTTTTGAAAACATAATGTGCAACCACTTGGATCTTGTTGTTTTAATCTTCTTCCTACACACGCTATGTACTCACGATCGTTGACGGACAGCTCCGCTGTCACCTTGCGTCAGTGCCGCCGGCACGGTGGGGGCAGGGCTGTGCATTTAAAAAGGGCGCGTGCTGTCCGCTGGTACAGCCAACAGACACCCTTACTTCTCTCCCTCTTCCGTCTTCTTCTTCTTTTCTTCCTCTTCGTTATTCTTTTCCTTCTCTTCCTTCTTCTTCTGTTCCTTCTTCTTCTGTTCCTTCTTCTTCTGTTCCTTCTTCTTCTGTTCCTTCTTCTTCTGTTCCTTCTTCCTTTGGTTCTCTTCCTTCAGTTTTTTCCTCTTCTCCTTCTGATTTTCGACGCCAATCACTGTCTTCTCCATCTTCTTGCTCATTGCCCGTATTCGTCGTCCTTGTGTTTTTTGGGGTCCTCTTCGTCTCCTGGCGTTTCCCTATCTCTTTTCTCCGGACGTGGATTCGTTGGTCCGTTCGGCGTCTCCTGTGCTTCAGCCAGCATTGCATTCTCCTTGGCCTCAAGTATAGCCTTTTCGGCCGCTTCGGCTCTTCTTCTCCATTCTTGCAGTTCCCGATCTGCCACAGCTATGCCGGATTTGATGACCGTCGCTAGTAGCTTGACCTCCTTGTGTATGTTGTTCTTATCCTTCACGAACACATAGAGTTCATCGATCTTCCTCCTAACCTCCGTCATTTTGGTTCTCCCAAGCTGCGATTCTTGTTGTTTGCCACTGAGATGCTGTTCCACTTGGGGTATGCTACTACTGGAACTAGCTGTGGTCACCTGGTTCGACGCTGGTGATCTCTGCAACTTTTCGCTTCTTGCGAAAACGTCCGCTCTTCCGTTTTCACTATCTGGCGTCTTGCCATCGTCCTACATATTTTTTTTTAGTTTTTTTTTTTTCATTTTCGTCTTTTTTGTTTTTTTCTACGATTTTCTCCATTTTGATGTGTCCCCCCTCTGGGCCGCTATCTCCACTCGTTGTATGTAGGCTCCTATCGTGATCCCATGGTGTGTGTGGTTTTTTTTTTTTCATAGTAAGGTTTAGGAAAGCTTCAAGAAGCCTGGCCTGTAGTGAAGTTGGCACGGTGTGGTATCCACTAGTTGCCTAGTGCAGCTCCACTAAAACCCATTCCTTACTCTCTCCTCTGCATGGATCCCCCCGAGACCACTGTGAAGCGACTACTTCGGGAAGTGGCTGTGCTCATGCACTTGTCGTACTCTCAGCGCTAGCTGGCGTTGCTAAATCGCTGCTCTTCTCTCCATTTACGCTGCAGCTCCGACATAATCTGCGTGACTGCCCTGCTGACGGCATTCCAAGTGCCCTCCTTCAACGACGACCATCTCCACGTTAAGGACGGGCATATCCGTTCGCACTACCTCGAACCTAGGACAGTCGAAGACCACATGCTCCGGCGTTTCATCGACGTTGCCACACTCCGGACAGCGGGGTGACGCTGCGTGTCCAAACCGATGCAGGTATTTCCTGAAGCAGCCGTGGCCAGACAGGAACTGCGTTAGGTGGAAATTGACTTCTCCGTGTTTTCTGTTCACCCAGGTCGAAAAAATCGGTATTAGTCTATGTGTCCATCTACCGTTCTCCGTCGTGTTCCACTCCTGTTGCCACTTAGCCAATGACTCCACTCTCACAACTTTCCGTACTCTTCCGGCTTCTCTCCGCCTGTAGCACTCGCTGTTCTCCGCCAGGGTGATGCCGATAGGGATCATACCTGCGATAACGCATACTGCTTCCGACTAGATGGTTCTGTACGCACTCACGACTCGCATGGCCATGAGCCGGAACGTACTGCTCAGTTTCCTTTGGTTCTGCTTCGTTTCCAGAGCTGGAACCCAGGCTGGACCTCCATATCTCAGTATCGATGATGACACGCTGGCCAGAAGACGCCTCTTGCTACTGCTGGGACCAGCGTTGTTGGGCATGATTCTAGCTATCGCGTTGATGGCCTTCGAAGCCTTCTCACAGGCATATTCGACGTGGCTGTTGAAGTTTAGCCGGTCATCGATCATCACTCCCAGGTATTTTAACACACGCTTCGAGGTTATGGTGTGCTCCCCGACGGTGATTTCTGCCCGCTGTATCGCTTTACAGTTACTGACCAATAACACTTCCGTTTTGTGGTGGGCTATCTGCAGCTTCGCTCCTTGCATCCAGTTACCAATCATATCGATCGCCTCGGTTGACAACACTTCCACCTCTTCCAGCGTCTTGCCTGTTACCGTCAAGACGACGTCGTCCGCAAAGCCAACGATCTCAACTCCTTTGGGCAGTTTCAGCGTTAGCACGCCGTTGTACATCCCGTTCCAGAGCGTTGGACCAAGGATGGAGTGCTAATCCTAATCGATCTCTGTCCCATGTCTGTCTCGTAGACCAGAACCCGGTTCTGGAAATAACTCCTCAGGATCCTGCACAGGTAGTCAGGGACCCTCATTCTATGCAGTGCTTCGGCGATGGCCTCCCAGCTGGCGCTGTTGAACGCATTATTGACGTCGATCGTTATCACGGCGCAATATCGATCTCCTCTCCGCTTCTGTTTGGACGCCTTCTCAGCTCTCTCGACCACTGTCCGAATTGCATCCACCGTCGATCTCCCTTTCCGGAATCCGAACTGCCTCTCCGACAATCCGTGCTCACTCTCCGTGTATTTCGTCAGCCTGTTTAGGACGATCCTCTCCAAGAGTTTTCTGAGTGTATCCAGCAAGCATATAGGCCTGTACGATGCTGGATCCCCCGGCGGTTTTCCTGGTTTTGGCAGCAACACTAGATTCTGTATCTTCCACCTGTCAGAGAATTGACCCTCGTCCAGGCATTCCGGCAGCACCATCCTGAACATGTCCGCGGATGACTTGATCGCCGCTTTCAACGCTACGTTGGGGATTCCATCAGGACCGGGAGCTTTCTTCACCTTCAATCCTTTCGCCACTGCTATGAGTTCCTGGTTGGTGACTTCGACGTTATCTCCCTCTCCTTCTCCGTACGGTGTAGGTGGCCAGTTTGTTGCGTCGTGCTTCGGGAAAAGTCCTTCCACGGTGACTTTCAGCTTCTCTAGGCACATTTCGGCGGGCATCGTTGGACCTCTGATCTTCGCCATCGCGACTCGGTATGCGTCGCCCCAGGGGTTGGCATCAGCGTCTCGACACAGCTCCTTAAAACAGTTCGATTTGATCTGCTTAATCTCTCGTTTAAGTGCGGCCCTGGCCGCTCGAAACACTTCTCTTCGTTCCTCTCTTTCTGCTTCCGTTCTTGCTCTCTGAACACGTCTTCTGGCTCTGAGGCAACTAGCACGGAGAGTGCTAAGTGCTTCGTTCCACCAGTAGACTGGACGCCGTCTGTTATTTGGCTCCAGTTTCCTCGGCATGGTCGTGTCACATGCTCTCACTAACGTTTCTGTCAGCTCGTCCGCATTTAGATCTACGGGACTCCCGTCCACACGAAGTGCCTCAACGAACAAATCCTTGTCGAAAGCTTTCGTCTTCCACTTTCGGTCACAAGTTCTTGTCCTCCGTACTGCCACAGTATTCCGTTGGCCGATGCCATATCGTATCGCCTGATGGTCGCTATGGGTATATCCTTCGCACACTCTCCAATCCATGTTTGCCATCAGCCACGGACTGCAGAAAGTAACGTCGATAATGGATTCTCGGCCATCTCTGCGAAAAGTACTGCTGGTGCCTTTATTGGCCAGCTTAACCTCCAGTTTTGCCAGAGCTTCCAGCAGACTGTGCCCTCTTGCATTGGAACACCTGCTTTCCCACTCCCCTGCCCAAGCATTGAAGTCTCCTCCG
This sequence comes from Ochlerotatus camptorhynchus, assembly GCF_037179485.1. NCBI lineage: Eukaryota > Metazoa > Arthropoda > Insecta > Diptera > Culicidae > Ochlerotatus > Ochlerotatus camptorhynchus. The sequence continues at coordinate 104,931 of NW_027040942.1, read as the reverse complement.
ATGAGTACCGGTCGTCGTCCGACCAGCTCTTCGGTAAGTCCATCCAGCATCTCGTGGAACTTCTCAATCGTCCATCTGGGGGGTGCGTAACAACTACACATGAAGATTCCGTTGATTTTGGCGATCACGAAGCCTTCGTATGAGCTCGGAACCACTTCTTGAATGGGGTATCTGCCCATAACTTGTATAGCAGCCATCCCAGCTCTATCCGCCACCCAGTTACCGTTATCGGGAGGGACTCGATACGGTTCTGCAATGATTGCAACGTCGCACTTTGTTTCTGTTGTCGACTGCCACAACAGTTGCTGAGCAATGTCGCAATGATTGAGGTTTATTTGGGTTACCTCCATTACTGTTGGCCTGCCATCGCCTTTTTGTATGCTAGGCGTTTGAAGCCTCCCGTCGTATGATCGTTACCGTCCTCTTTTTTGCAGAGCATACACCTCGGATGCTTCGTGCAGCCTCTTGCAATATGGCCTTTCTCTCCGCATTTCCTACACAGATCAGATCTGTCAGGGCCATTGCAGTTCCTCGCCTGGTGACCGAAGCCCATGCATTTGAAGTATCGCTCCAGTTGCTTGTAACCCGAGGAGTGGCTTTCAGCGAGCACAATGACCAGCCAACCTTGACCTTGCCCGTCTCCAACAGCTTATTTGCTGCAACTGTCGAAAGCCGTATAACCGCCGTTTGCATGCCGCCGTACGCCTTCCTCATGCGGATTGACATCGGGACATCTCCCAGATCGCAGTGCACTCTCAACGCACTTCTTAGCTCCTCTTCTGTGGTGATCTCGTCCAGGTCCCTGCACTCGACCACTGTCTCCTGGGATAGAGCTCTTACGCTCGCCCCTTCGCCAAGAGACTTTTCGACGAGCTCCTTGAAGGCTGAGCTCTTGATAGCAGGATCCTTCTTCAGCTCAAAGAGGATCTCGCCTTTCTGGGTTCGCCTGGTTTTCACCACGTTCTCTCCTAGTTGCTTCAACTCCGGATCCTCTCGTACCTTCCGGAGGAGTGCTGCATACGACGTTTTGTCCTTAGCTTCGACGATCAAAGCATCGCCCTTACTTCGCTCCCGACGAGTCCTGGGTATCTCCTTCTTCTGTTCAGCTTTCTTCTTCACGTCTTTTTCCTTCCGTTTTTTCCACTTCTCCTTCGGCTTCTCGACGGTACGCCAGCCTTCCTCCTTGTTGTCTTCTTTGTCGTTCTTGACTTTTTTCAACTCTTCTTCCTCTCCTGGCGTTTCCCTTTTCCTCTTCTCCGAGCGTGGATTTCGAGGTCCCTTTGGCGTCTCCTGTATTTCAACTGATGCTTTCTCCTTGGCCTCGATCAGCACCCTTTCGGTAGTCACGGATATCGTTCTCAGCGCATCCTGTTCACGTTCGGCAGCAATAATGGCGGATTTGATGCCCGTCAACTTTTCCTTTATTGCCTTGTGGACGTTGCTCTTATCCTTGATGAAGTCATGGAGTTCATTGATCCTCCTCCTGACCTCCATCAATTTGGTCTTCCCATGCTGCAATCCTTCTTGGGGTGTGCTACTGTTGGATTTCGGTGTGAACACCTGGCTTAGCATAAGACCTAGCTCTCCTTGGTGTCCTTGCTGCTCACCTTGGGGCTTACTGCTGCTGTTGGAACTCGCTGTGGCCTCCAGGTTCAACACTGGTGATCTCTGCAATATCCCGCTCCTTGCGAACACGTTCGCTCCTCCGTTTTCAATTTCTGGCGTCTTGCCGTCGTCCTTCATATTTTTTTGGGTTTTCTCATTTTCTTCTTTTTTGTTTTTTTCTCCGATTTTCTCCATTCTGATGGGTCCCCCCTTCGGGCCGGTATCTCCACTCGTTGTATGTAGTCTCCTATCGTGATCCCATGGTTATCTATGCAAGCAGGGAGGCCATGCTAGGGTTGACACGGTCCTTCATGGGGGCCGTGTTCAGAGCCAGATCGGCGTAAGTCAGGAATGTTACATCTGAGCCTACTACTCACCAATCACCAATTGGTGACGAGTTTTGAACGTATCCGGAGGCCTGCTAAGGTTTCACCGGGACGGGGGCAGCCGCACTATTAGCCCACTCGCCATTTCAAGAAGGTGTCACTCTTCTTTACTTAGGGAGCAGAATAGCACGACTGTCAGCCCTGTAGCGTGGTATCCAATCCATTGTGCCGTGTCGTGTCCATAGTTTCATGCCGTGTCCAGTATGCCGTAATAAGGATCTTACTGGCGTCGATCCTAATGTGCCGGTTGGCACTCCTGCGGGTTGACGAAGCATTTACTCTATCGCCGTGTGTGTGTGTTTGTGTGTGTGTGTGTGTGTGTGTGTGTGTGTGTGTGTGTGTGTGTGTGTGTGTGTGTGTGTGTGTGTGTGTGTGTGTGTGTGTGTGTGTGTGTGTGTGTGTTTTTTTTTTTTTTTTTTTTTTTTTTTTTTTTTTGGCAAGGAGGAAACCTTCAAAAAGGCTTGACGACTAGGCGCACAGTCGCGGTGACACGGTGTGTGGGATTCTTACCGCACTAAAACCTCCTTAGACGCCTTGCCCTTTTCCCCCGGAACCACTTGTCGTATTACTTCGGAGGGGGCCGTGCATTACGCACCTCACTTTACCTCAGCTAATTGGCGCTTCCAGTTCGCTGATCGTCTCTCCAATTTGTGAGCCATTTATCTCCCAGCGTCACGTTCTACTCGGTTATCCCTGGTGGTGGATACAGCCTACTCTGACGGAGAGTTCTCCCGGCTTCGGCTTTCAGTTCGCACTTGTGTGAGCACATTACTACTTTCTAGTTGGTCTTCCCGCCATTTTCGCTGCAGCGCTGACATGATCTGCGTTACTGCTCTGCTGACGGCGTTAAAGGTGCCCTCCTCTCGACACATTTCTTCGACGACATTCTCCGTGCTAAGGGCGAGCATATCCTCTCGCACATCATCAAATCTAGGACATTCGAAGACCACGTGCTCTGGTGATTCTTCCACATTCCCACACTCCGGACAGAAGGGTGACGTTGTGTGTCCGAACCGATGCAGGTACTTCCTGAAGCAGCCATGACCAGACAGGAACTGCGTCAAGTGGAAGTTGGCTTCTCCATGCTTCCTGTTCACCCAGGTCGAAAGAGTCGGTATTAGCCTGTGTGTCCATCTACCGTTCTCTGCTGCATCCCACTCCTGCTGCCACTTAGCCATCGACTCCGTTGTCACCATTTTTCGTACTCCTCTGGTTTCTCTCGTCATATAGCACTCGTAGTCCTCCGCCAAGGTGATGCCGATTGGGATCATACCGGCGATAACGCATACTGCCTCCATCGAAATGGTTCTGTACGCACTCACGACTCGCATGGCCATGAGCCGGAACGTACTGCTCAATTTCCTTTGGTTCTGCTTCGTTTTCAGCGCTTCAATCCAGGCTGGACCTCCGTACCTTAGTATTGATGAGGAAACACTAGCCAGAAGACGTCTCTTGCTGCTGCTTGGACCAGAATTGTTCGGCATGATTCTGGCTATTGCGTTGATGACCTTCGTCGCCTTCTCGCAAGCATATTCGATGTGGCTATTAAAGTTTAGCCGGTCGTCGATCATCACTCCCAGATACTTAAGCATGCGCTTCGAAGCAATGGTGTGCTCTCCAACGGTAATTTCTGCTCGCTGCACTGCTTTGCAGTTACTGACCAACATCACTTCTGTTTTGTGGTGGGCTATCTGCAGCTTCGCTCCTTGCATCCAGTTACCAATCGTATCTATCGCCTCAGCCGCCAACATTTCCACTTCTTCCAGCGTCTCACCGGTTACCGTCAAGACGACATCGTCCGCAAAGCCAACGATCTCAACTCCTTTGGGCAGCTTGAGCGTCAGCACGCCATTGTACATTCCGTTCCACAGCGTGGGACCTAGAATGGAGCCTTGGGGAACCCCCGCCGTGATTCTAAGCGATTTCTGCCCCGTGTCTGTCACGTAGACAAGGACCCGGTTCTGGAAATAACTACTTAGAATCCTGCAGAGGTAGCCTGGAACCCTCATTCTATGGAGCGCCTTGGCGATGGCCTCCCAGCTGGCGCTATTGAATGCATTCTTGACATCGATCGTAATCACGGCGCAGTATCGATTTCCTCTCCGCTTCTGTTTGGAAGCTTTCTCGGCTCTGTCAATCACTGTCCGAATTGCATCCACCGTCGATCTCCCTTTCCGGAATCCAAACTGTCTCTCCGACAATCCGTGTTCACTCTCCGTGCATTTCGTCAGCCTGTTGAGGATGATCCTCTCTAAGAGCTTTCCTATAGTATCCAGCAAGCATATTGGCCTATACGATGCAGGATCCCCCGGCGGTTTTCCGGGCTTCGGCAACAGCACAAGCTTTTGTACCTTCCACCTATCAGGGAACTGACCATCGTCCAGACATTTCTGCAGCACCATCCTGAACATGTCCGGGAACGTCTGGATCGCCGCCTTCAACGCCACGTTGGGAATTCCATCCGGGCCGGGAGTGTGTGTGTGTGTGTGTGTGTGTGTGTGTGTGTGTGTGTGTGTGTGTATGTGTGTGTATGTGTGTGCCCCCGGGGAAGGGACCAGCACCGGACATTAACTAAAGCTTATCATGCAACTAATTAAATTTCATTATTAACATGCTAATTTTACAAAAGTCCTAGTGCTTTGGATGATTGGTGTCTTTGGTGAAGTTTTTCACCTTCAGTTTTCCAGTTTTTCTCTTGGCCGTTTTTAAATTTAGGGTGCTTTTCTTTCCTTTATTTAACGTCGGTCTCTGCTCCGCAATCTAGTGCCAATCACCGACGGACATCGATTGCCATCCATTGACGGCAATCGAATGTGCAGGAAGGCAGCTTTCACACCTGCGTAGGATATCGCACTCATTCAACACACATGGGCCGGGACCAACGGCTTTACTTCCATTCCGAAGGAAGACGTGACCAGAGATTTTTATGCCTCAGAAAAATCCCACCGACCTCGGCTGGGATTGAACCCAGACCCATCGGGCTGTTAGAAAGCAGTCACGCTTACCACTACACCACCGGCGCCGGCTAGGGTGCTTCTCTAATAAATTTAAATTCTGAATCAAAATTTCTTATTTTGCGAGATAGAGAAAAATGCAGTTCCGCAAAGTTTTAGCTGAGTTATATTCATGCAGCTTTGCTGAAGATACCATTTATCACGTAAAAATTTTAAAACTATTTTTTTGCTTTAAATTGGGGTGCTCATAAAAAAAAATTAGAAAGTTTTAATTGTTTCGCAAATGTAAGGCCGTGCGTTGGCCCCAGTTTCATAAATTTATGGGACGATAGGTAAGGTCCAGGTGTGGGAGCTGCCTCCCTGGCGTCGATAGCATAGTAGTTATTAGTTCGGGCCTTCGGGGGCGTTTTAAAAATAAAATAAAATTAGAATTACGAACTTTCTCGACTGATCGCCGCCACCTTTGAAATCTATGTATTTCAAAATCAATACAAAGTTCAAATTAACAATAGAAAACAATACAATAAATTTCACTTTTTTCTTGATTCGGCAGCAAAGCAGTTGTTGATCCATTTCTAGCTGTTTACTCGGCTACTGTTTGGCTGCTCGTGATCGTCTGTTGGTTGGTGTTGTAGGTCCGTTGTGTTTGTTGATATTGTTGGCTCCAATGAGTTCGTTGTGTTTGTTGTTTCTGATGAGTCCGTTTGCAAAAGGCAGATCTTCGTTATTGGCCGTTTGAAGATGCCCTTGGACGTCCGCAAAGTGACCACACGCACGAGATTGTCCTTCCCAGGATGCACAGCTTCAATGCGGGCGAGTGGCCAGCGAACAGGATGCTGAAACTCATCGACAAGCACCACTAGCCTACCTGGCTGGATTTCGGTGTTGGGGTGGCATATCCGCGTGTCCTTCTGGAGCTCTTGCAGGTACTCAGTTCTCCAGTAATGCCAGAACCGCTGCGAAAGTTGTTGCGGTTTCTGGTAGTGGTTGAGACGAGAAAGATGAACGTTGGCAACGTTGGGACTTGGCACTGCATGCATCGTCGAACCGATAATGAAGTGTGCCGGTGGAGCACAGCAAAATCAGCTGGGTCCTCAGTCATCGGGACGAGCGGCCGGGAGTTCATTGCGGCTTCTATTTCAGCAAGGACGGTTGACAGGTCTTCAAAGGCAAGTCTGGAGCAGCCCTGTTGTCGATGAAGGTGCTTCTTTGCTACCTTGACGGCGGCCTCCCAGAGCCCACCAAAATGAGGCGCTTTCGGTGGGTAGACAATCGTTTCTTCGGCGCAGAATGTAGCGATTTTATCGTTCTCGGTTTCATTGGACAACATCTTGAACAATTGATGCAGCTCGTTCTTGGCTCCGATGAAATTCTTCCCGTTATCGGAATGCAGATGACTGGGACGTCCCCGACGAGCGACGAAGCGTCTAAATGCAGTGATGAAAGCCGACGTAGAGAGGTCACTCACCAGCTCCAGGTGGACCGCCTTGTTCACGAAGCACACGAAGAGACAGATGTAGGCCTTCGTAGGTGTTGCACGTTTGTGGATTGCCTTCAGGTAGACTGGTCCAGCATAGTCAACTCCTGTGATGTCAAATGGTCTGCTGACAGTGATTCGCTGGGCTGGCAGCTGCCCTATTTGCTGGCATGCCGGAACGGGATTGGCTCGTGCGCATTGAAAACAGTTTCGGATGATGTTTCGCACCAGTTGTCGTCCATTAATTGGCCAGTATTCCTCACGCATGACCGACAGCGTCAAGTGGCCGTCACCGTGAATGAGTTTGTAGTGGATGAATTTGGCTATTAGCTTAGCAAGAGGATGGAAACTGGGAAGCAGGGCTGGGTGCTTGGATAGGTATGGCTGTTCTGATAGTTTTAACCGCCCCCCACTCTGAGAACCCCCAATGTGTCAATGAATGGACTCAAAAGCCTAATGGAAGAATGTTTGTCCAAATGTCGTCCTTGCTTGAGGTCTCGCAGCTCGTTTTGGAAACAATCGGCTTGGGCAAACTAAACTAGCAAAGTTCTAGATTGGGATAGCTGCTTGACTGATAGCGACTGGAGTTTAACAGGATCTCTGGAGACCGGTTGAGTTCCAGCGTTGGTGCGTAGATTGTGGACGAACTTTTGGCAGAAAGCAACGATTCGAGTAAGTCGAGAAAAAGAGGAGTACCGTAAGAAAAGTGGATTGTATCTCGGTGTAGCTCTTGTAACGGCGACCACTACACCCTTGCGCTCATCTTCTGCTTCAGAAACTTCGATGTGACTCGGAATCGGCCATTCTAGTTTCGGACGTTGCAACCAGTCCGGACCGTGCTTCCATAATTTGTTCTTCACGAATTCGCCTACATCCATTGCTCTGGATACGAGCTCGGCTGGATTCTCGAATCCTGATACGTGATTCCAGCTGGATCCATGCGTTAGGATTTGCACTTCTGACACCCGATTGGCGACAAAAGTTTTCCACAAACCCTGATTTCAGCCACTGAAGTGTCACCGTAGAATCGGACCAAAAGAAGGATGCATCGATGTTCATCTGCAGGGCTTCTACGATTCGGGTATGGAGTTGCGATGCGATGACTGCAGCACATAACTCGAGCCTGGGAATAGATAGCCTCTTCAAGGGAGCATCACGAGATTTTGCGGCCAGAAGCTGGATTCGTACGTTGCCTTCGGTATCCATACTGTGGGCATAGATGCATGCCCCATAAGCAGCTTCGGAAGCGTCTGCAAACGAATGTAGCTGGACGGTGGAGTTTGGTAGAAATGCGTATCTGTCGACACGGAAATTGGACAAGTTGGGCAGCTGCTGGTACAAATCTTGCCATTTTTGCTTGCAACATTTTTCCCTTGACGACAATAGGTGCAATCAATTCTAGCGGATCGAAAAGCTGGGAAATTCCGGATAGGATCGAACGTTTTGTCGCCACCTGGATGTCTTGATGAACTCGGAAATCAAACCGAAACTGGTTTGATGCAGGCTCCCACATGATTACGAGTGTCTTCACTGTTTCACCTGGGTCAAACCTGATGGTTGACTGAGTCCCTATCTGGTCGGCTGGTCGGCTGGTAGTCCTTGGAGAACCTCGAGTTTGTTCGATGTCCACTTCCGTAATGGAAATCCTCCTTTGCCTAGCATCTCCGTTAGCTCTTCGCGAAATTGTATTGCTTCAGCAACGGAATCAGCACCACCTATGAAGTCATCCACGTAAAAGGATTTTTTACTACTGGGGCGGCTAATGGGCACGAGTGCCCTTCGCCGTCGGCGATCTGCTGCAGGGTTCGGACGATGGACCTAACCCATATGTGACGGTGAGCAGTTCATAGGATTGCAGAGGGTTAGTGGGACTGAAACGGTACCTAATTTTCTGCAGTGGAATATCCTTCGAGTGTAACAGTACCTGTCGATACATCTTTTCCACGTCTGCTGACATGGCGACTTCAAACTTGCGATTCCGTACTACTAGGTCCAGTAGCTCGTCCTGTACCGTTGGTCCTACGCAGAGTACCTCGTTGAAAGAAAAACCAGATGATGTTTTGTTGGAGCTGTCAAAGACTACTCTGGTTTTGGTGGTAGTGCTGGACTCCTTTATAACCGGATGGTGAGGTAGGTAGCATTCCGTCGTACCAGCACCAGCATCATCAGAAACCGGTCTCATGTGGCCTAATGTTAAGTACTCCGCCATGAATTTGTCGTAGTCGTCCTTCAACTTGGGGTCCTTAGCAAATCTCCGTTCGAGTATCTCAAATCGACGAACTGCTGTTAACTCGGATTCACCAATCATCTCGTCGAAATTTGGCTGCTTGGGTAACTGGACAACATATCTCCCATCGTCGTTTCGGCAAACGGTTGATCTGTAGAGCTCTTCGCACGCCTTCTCTTCTACAGACAGGGCAGATCGAGTTCCAAGTTCTTCTATTTTCCAAAATCGCTCCATGCATTGCTCTAGCGAGGATAGGGAAGAAGTAACGGTTTGGCAACAAACGGAGTTCTGGGTGGATGGGATAAGATGCGTACCACCGGCAACGATCCATCCAAACACGCTGTCAACTAGTTCTGGGAGGCCTTCGGCAAGCTTAATTCGAGCTGCTGTTGGGAAACAGCCGAAGAAATGCTGGGTTCCCACTAGATCAATCTTGCTGGGTTTGTTGAAGCTAGGATCTGCAAGAAATATGTCATTAGGTATTTCCAGTCGTCTACGGGAGTGTCTTTGGCAGGAAGGTTCGATATCATTCGCTTGAGGACTAGGGAAGTCACATCCTCAGAATAATTTTCCTTGCGGGAGAAGATTTTGGTAGTAACTAACTCAGTTGCGTGATCTGGTTTCTCACCGATTCCATGGACAAGCACGTTCGCCTTTTCACGCTTTAATCGCAACAGCTGGGCAAGCCGGTCCGACATCAGGTTGGGCTGAGATGCACTATCAAGCAACGCCCTAGCGAAATGTTCTTTTCCGTAAACATCGATGATACGCAGCACAACTGTCAGCATGAAAATGGTTGGCTGAGGATTCTATAGAATGCTGCTGCACTGCATAACAGTAGGCTCAACCGGAACTGACACCATCTGCATAGAAATTTTGGATTGAGCATGGGATGTTGAGGCTGAGTTGGGGTGACCTCGAACTGGAACGAGAGGCCGCTTGGGACCTCTCACCGAAGCCTTTGCTGTAGCTTTGAAGTTGACCCGGATGAAGAAGAGAATGGTGCCTTTTGTTACACACTCGACACGTAAAATTGGAGGGGCAATCACGCGCAAAGTGATCCTGGCGGAAGCAATTCAGACATAATCGCTTGGAGTTTGCGGTACGAAGGCGTTCAGCAAGAAACATTTTTTTTTTAATTTCTGGCACTTTACCAATGGATGATGCTGATCGCAAGCATGGCATTTGGGAGTGGAACTTTCTGTGGTAGAATACGAAGACATCTTAATGGGCATGTGCTTTCGTTGGTACTTCCCGTTGAAACAAGTTGGAGGAGTCGGGTGAGCAGAGTGGTTGACGGAAACGGACTCCAATACCCGAATGCGTTTCTGCAAATATTCCACTAGGCACGAATAGCACTGATTCTTCACCGTTTCTGCATGGTCTTCTCGCCCGAATCGTATCGTTGCACAGTGGCACGAATATTAATAAAGACGGTCAAAAACATTTTCTACCCTTTTTCGACGTTTTAGAGACTGGGTGTCCTGAGAGAAGTTGCTCAAAATTATATCTCGCATCTTTTGAAATACAAACCTGAATAATCTTTAAGCTAGTATTGCACATCCAAATTCTAATTTTTTCCAGTTACGAGATAAGGGTTCCATGAACAGGACAAAGTTGCAAAGCAGTTGATTTTATGAACATTTGCCATAGACACCAAATTTCTACATCATAACTCTGTAGAGCTGTAATAGTTTTTCTTTTAAGACTACCTTAATATTGGTTTTTTTGTGTTAATTAGTGCTTTTTTCAAATTTGATCAATTTATCATGTTCTAAGAAATTGTTGACATCATTAAAATATACAACTTTGCTGAATACACCAATGCTTTTCATTGACATCAATGTGATATACAGCCCATCAAGCGTTTTTGTGACGTCATATTCAACGGCTCGAAAAGAGGGTGGGCGGACCCTGGCGGGGTCTAAAACTGGTTGTATTTTGAAGATTACCTTATAAAATAGTACTTCTGAAAATTTCAGCGTTGGGTACTGAGGGGTACCTAGCCAAATCTCGATTCGAAAATGTCAATATCATATACAGCCCATCGGACGGTTTTGTGACGCCATATTGAACGGCCCGAAAAGATGGGAGGCGGCCCCTGGCAGGGTTTAACACCGATTGAATTTCGAAGATTACATTATATAATAGTGCTCCTGAAAAGTTCAGCGTTGGGTATTGAGTTATGAATCAATGATTTTAACCTACACATGTTTGAACTTGCAAATTATTTAAATTATTAAGCTTAATCTGGAGATTTATTTAATGGGTTTGTTCTTAATGTGTTTGTTCTTCAGTGTACCTACATTGATATGTACATTCATTGCAATATTGATACTCATATGTTGATAGTTGCAAATATTATAATGCAAGCTAATAATATTGGTATATTCCTTGCCCTTTATTATATACAATATGGACTAAAATATTCGCAATACCTGTCGGTATAACTTTCAAGAAAACTAGAATAAATGATAAAATTCTGACTACGGTTCTAAAGGGTTCCAACTTTGGACCTACCCACCCCACCCTCTTTTCAGGACATGGAACGTGACTTCACAACAGATGTTTGAAATTTCCGCGTGCACATCGCTGAACGCTGCTGCAGATGACTATTTTGCGCTTGACGGTTTGGCGATAGCAAAGGGTTTATTTAATTATCTAGGTAGGATTTTTTTCACGAACAACTTGTGTTGAACTTGTGGTTCAAAATGAATTCATTCAATCTTTGTCGGATGGAATTTTTCAAAGTGTGGGCGGATAAGATTCACGGAAATCGTCATGTCAAATATTTTCGAAGACAGTCAGGTAAGGAGTAATTAAAACACATTTTTTTTTTCAATATCGGCATACTTAAAATATAAAAGTTCAGAATATACAGTTGATGAACAAACCTATTGATTATATTTCAAGATACTGCGTTTTTTATATAGTTGTAAATTTTATCATGAGTAAGTAGCACACTTAACGGCGCCGGTGGTGTAGTGGTAAGCGTGATTTCCTCTCACCCCAGCAGGCCTGGGTTGAATCCCAGTCGGCGCCGCCGGGATGTTCTGAGGCATAACATCTCTGATCACGCCTTCCTTCGGATGGGAAGTAAAGCCGTTGGTCCCCGGTTCATGAGTTGATGGGTCAATAGGTAGGGTCCAGGTGTGGGAGCTGCCTTCCTGGCACGTCAGTAGCATTGGTGCTCAGCACGGAAAACAAGATCGACGGAAAAAACAAACCAAAGGAAAAAAAAAGTAGCACACTCGTAGCACACATTGGTTTATAACTTGTATTAAATATATATAAACGAGATTTGACTAGGTACCCCTCGGTACCCAACGCTCAAATTTTCAGGAGCACTATTTTATAAGGTGATCTTCCAAATACAATCAGTTTTTTATTACATCAGGGCCCGCCTACCCTATTTTCGAGCCATTGAATATGACGTCACAAAAATGCATGATTGGGTACATATAACATTGACTATTTCGACACGAGATTTGACTGGATACCCCTGGAAACTCAGCACTGAACTTTTCAGGAGCACTATTTTATAATGTAATCTTCCATCTTTTCGGGCCGTTCAATATGGCGTCACAAAACCGTCCGATGGGCTGTATATAATATTGACATTTTCGAATCGAGATTTGGCTAGGTACCCCTCAGTACCCAACGCTGAAATTTTCAGAAGTACTATTTTATAAGGTAATCTTTAAAATACAACCAGTTTTAGACCCCGCCAGGGCCCGCCCACCCTCTTTTTGAGCCGTTGAATATGACGTCACAAAAACGCTTGATGGGCTGTATATCACATTGATGTCAATGAAAAACATTGGTGTATTCAGCAAAGTTGTGTATTTTAATGTTGCCAACAATTTCATTAAACATGATAAATTGATCAAATTTGAAAAAAAAGCACTAATTAACTCAAAAAACCAATATTAAGGTAGTCTTAGAAGAAAATCTATTATAGCTCTACAGAGTTATGATGTAGAAATTTGGTGTCTTTAGCAAATTTTCATAAAATCAACTGCTCTACAACTTTGTCCAAGACATGGAACCATTATCTCGTAACTGGAAGAAGCTAGAATTTGGATGTGTAATACTAGCTTAAATATTATTCAGATGTGTGATTTAAAAGATGCGGGATATAATTTTGAGCAACTTCTCCCAAGACACCCAGTCTCTAAAACGTCGAAAAAGGGTAGAAAATATTTTTGACCGTCATTATTCATATTCGTGCCACTGTGCGTCGTGAAGCCGCATGCACAGTAGATGCTCCAGTAGAGTGCTCCAGGTTTGGATTGGTTCGCCTATTTACTGCAAGATCTTGATGTGCCTTTGGAATTCGTCCACCGTCGAGTGAAGTGTTGCGGCAGTTTCCTTCTTCATTCGTGGAATGTCCAACAGGTCCTGCAGGTGTCGCTTTTTGTGCAAGTACTCATTCGAATAGCGGTTGATCAGCGTCTGCCACGCCAACTGATAATTGGCAGCACTGATGGCGATCGTCTCGATGATCTGAGCAGCCTCTCCCTTGACTGCTGAACGGAGGTAATGGAACTTTTGGATCGGCGGTAGGTCCTGGTTGTCATGGATCAAAGCCAGGAATGTGTCGTGGAATGTCAGCCACTGCTTATAATCACCGTTGAATTCTGGGATAGCGATAGTCGGCAACTTCAAACCAGCCAAGGTGGACACATTGCGAGAAATGGGTTCTACAGGGATATTGGCTTGCGAAATGAGTGGGGGCGATAACTTAGATTGAAGGTTGGCTTTTATTTTAAACAGCCTTGGCTCAAAGGAAGCACGGTATTGGAGATTTAACGCTTTACCTTCATTAGTTTTCTCCAGATCCTCCAAAGCTGTCTGCACGTTCTCAAGAGCATTCCACAGGTAGTCGAGGTTATCCAGGCGAAGCGGTACCTCGAGCCCATCCCGTTCGGCGTTGAAGTTCTCGACGAATAGTTCAGCATGGCCTAACGACGTAATCAGTGTGGTCCTTCGCGTCACTAGCTGCTCTAGGGTACGAGCATCACCCATCGTGGCTCGATGGATTACGGCCGGCGAGATTCGAGAATGTCTGTCAATATAAAGACTAGGTAGCCCCGGACGAAAGAAAATAAAATGCTTGGAAGGCTACTAACCTTGTCCAAGGCTTTTAAAGGCCTTGTATATTAATTAAATCTGGAACGCAGGAACAATGGCTGTCTTGCACGACACACGGGAGAGCCGTCTCGTTGCCTCACAGGAATTCGCTCGGTTGGATAACAGGACATCGTGGGATTGGTCCACGAAATGAATCGACAAATGAGATGGTGTCGTTTTGGACGCACGATCGATCGTCGTAGGCTGCCTTCGACAGCTTGGGTAGCAGTAACTCTGCGCTTCACTCGATGGACAGGAACACGGTCGTCAACGTGGGCGATACACGACCGTCGATGGGAATTACTGAAGATGATTTCTGATTGGTGGCTTGATGGTGGTCACTTGCTGGCAAAGTTTTGCCAAATCGCAGCTCGACAGGTATGAGCAAAAAGTCACCGATGATCGATACAAGTAGCATGGAAAAACGGAGAAAAACGATCTAAAGGCACCGTGGACAAATGTGCACGATTTGGACAGGTACTTTACCTGATAGTTGATTCAAAATGCCTTGAATTAATCAAGAAATCAACTCCGTTCTCCAAAGTTGTGCGATGGCGTCGTATGCATGCAATAGGATGAGCACAATGGGATCCTTTCTTTGGCCGTCGCTCAATAGATGGATCGATGGCGTCAGCGTCCAACAGGGATGGCGCCGAACAATAGGGATTTGTTCCGGTGGGTACGCTTGGAAGATGGCGAAAGTGGTGAGACCCACGATCCTGGTCACGGCACCAGAATGTTGGGGAAGATCTGGGCTCACCTGGATCTATATCTTCACCACGGGTTTATTACATGCACTTATAAGTTCCCTGAACTTTCAATTTTATTGGGTCCAGAAACTAAACTTTTCATGCATTCAGTACGCTTATTTATTATTAGCTCCGATCTCATCGGTGGCTGGCGATATGACTAACGAGTCAATCCAAACTATATCGGGCGATGCCCAGCATCCGATCAACCGATCTACCGAGAGCACGAGAAAATGAGAATAATCTCCACACGTTATCGGTATCGGTCACCTATTCTATATAAACGATAACATCGATCTGCAACACAAATCGTTCGCGAGATATATGTTTTTCTATTGATGCGTTTCATTTTTGCATAATCCCTTTTCAAGTGTTAGTCATGTACAAAACTAGGAAAAATGACATGTTGGACAATAACAAACAGCTATGCAAAGTTTCAACATAATCGTAGAAGGTCGATCAACAAATTTAAAAAAAAATCGACATTTGAAATGGAACTGCTGATTTTAAGAAAAATTACGGAACAAATTATTCGAAGTGGTCACTCGAAATTCTCGAAATTTTCGCATAATACGACTATCTCCAAAACAAAAGCGTTTTATAAACTCAAAAAACACTGTTATTGCTATTGTTTATGTCAACAAGTAGACGTCAAAAGCTTCCTTATACGTCCACTACGAGCGCTGTAATAAGCAAAAGAGTCCATTACTAAGTGGGCCATGCTTTATTTACCGGTTTTCCACAGTTTATCTCTAAACGAAAGCTGCCTCTAAGATTTCAAAAAGGCGTTAGTCATCAATGTTGGCAGTATTTTAAAGTTTGTCTCTAACCGGAACCACCACCTCGGATTTTAAAACAGCATCTGACGTTGATTTCCGGACCCTACGCTTTACTTCGACTTCAAAAATACCAATATTGTGGGTTATCTGACAGTATTTCCAAGTTTCTCTCTATCCAGAAGCCGCCATCTTGGATTTCAAAACGGCGTCAGACATCTATTTCTGGTCTCTGCACGTCACTCCGATTCCAAAAATACCCATATTGGGGGTATTAACAATATTTCCCAATTTCAGTGTAACTGTCGTCCGCCATCTTATTATGCTAACTTTTATTATTTTTAAGCTTACCCCTTATTATTACGGTAGTTATTTTATTTATTATGCTTTTTCATATTACACATGGATCTCGATTTTGGAAACACAACTGTTTCATCTATATTGCCAAAATCGAGACTTACACAATTTTTTTTCCTTCTTCTTTTTCTTTTACGCATTTCGAGCTTATTGCATATCGCATATTACCCGAGCAAAGTCTGAGATCAAATTGAAATCTAAATTTGATGTTGTGATTTTGCTGATTATGATTACTCATGTTGTTGTCGTTTTGGTCGTCCTCCGCAGAAAAATCTTCCTGTGACATCATATTGAAAACTATTTCTGTTATCAGTGAGAGCAAACTGAAAACTCAATTTGATATCAATTTTTCCTGTTGATAACAAAACAAGTATTCAATTTGATGTTATGCAAAGGCAATGAAAACAAACCCGCAACAACATATTTTTGAAGAGCAAATGTACAGCAAAATTAAATCAAATTTGTCAATTGCATAAACTGAGATCAAATTATGATTTCAGTTTGATGTTGATATTAAAATTTGATTTCAATTTGCTGTCATTTTGATGCTGGACTTTGCTTATTGCGTGCTCTCAACTTAGTGTTCTAGATGCACTTCCACAGTTATTAATTGAGAGCTTTCGATGCATGAACCATTTATGCATTGGTATAATTGTGGAGTAAGTACAATCATACTTCTATGCCCAGGGAAGTCGAGAAATTTTCCAACCCGAAAAATTCCTAGACCGGACCGGGAATTGAACCCAGCCACCTCCAGCTTTGTAGCTGCGCCTCTACCGACTGAGCTAAGGGAAGCCCCAATTTTTTTCCACTTGTGCTAAAATTACGTTATATAATTTAAAGAACTTCCTAGCGTGTAGATTCATCACATTTAGCATTATATAAAAAAAAAATGTAATTTTTGAACAATTTCAGAAAGTCTAAATTTTTATTTATTTATTTTTTTTTCATTTGATATGCCTATTCTTATTATTGTTATTGTTTTTTTTATTATAACGGTATAATTATTCCTATTCTTTTTATGTTCGTGGACACTAATTAATTACCCTGGACTTTTGAAGGGAAAATGTGAAAAAAACTAAACGTACCGAATGTAAAAATAACGACTTGTCTACTTTAAGCTTCCGAGTCAACTGACCCTTCCGTACACAGCAAAATTTTGATATCACGTCAAAGTGGATGCACTACAATCATGTCGAAAATATGGTGTAATATTACTTGCTAAAAAGGACAAAATTATCATTAATACAATGCATGAACTGACATTACGCTGCTTTTACTGCATTTGCTTATTTTGTGGTCATAAAAATTACATGAAATTTTCGACATGATTGTAGTGCATCCACTTTGATGTGATATCAAAATTATTTTTTTGCTGTGTATATTCAGTGCATTCTTTTATTCTGCCAGCAGTGCTGCCAGTTAGGCGTAAACAATACATCACACGGTCACTTGACAGTTTGGTGCTGTGTTAAATGCGCCGGTATGCCACAATTCTTCCCCTTTTAAATAGGTTGACAATTCAAAATTTGACCTTCGTCAACCACAACCCATTTTAAATACTCATATTAATAATCATAACAAAAGTCTTCAAGTTCCTTCTCCTTCTTATTTCTCTTCGACCTTCTAGGTTCCTCTGTCACTGTCACCTCCTTATGTTTCCTTTTTCTTCCACCACTCGGGGCCTTCAATTCCTCACTACCGATGTCGTCTGCTCTACTGTCACTGACCTCCACCCTCGTGGTACTGTCCGGCTCGCAGTTTGTCACAGGTGTTTTCACTGTGACTTTAATATTCGGGTACTCCCAGACGACCTCTCGGTAAGGTCTAATTTGTGAACGATGCGCCATCGCGCCTACGCTTTCAATTTGTACATGGAATACATTGTGAGAGTACTTTTTTTTTATAAAGATTGCTTTTAACCATCTTGAATGAAGGGAAGGATTGTAGTTCTTATACCACACTTCATCTCCAGCCTTCAGTTCATCAATATCATCCAGTGAATGCCTCGGGATTGTCCCGACCAAATCTTGTTGAATGATTTCATCCGCAGACTGTGGCAAAGCTAGTTGCTTTTTGTACTGTTTTTTTGGGTTTACCAAGTCCAAAAGAGTCTTTGGCGTATACGAAAACATTCTTTCAGACGGAAAATGCCCGTCGCCAGTCAGGTTGTAACTTCAGAAGTTAAACGAAAAAAGGTTTATTTGATCCTCCATATCTAATAGTGCAATATTTGGTTCCAATAAGAATGTCTTAGGTACTTCCTTTACTGTTCTCACTAATCTTTCAGCTTGTCCATTGCTCGAAGGATGGTAAGGGGGACTTTTCATTACCCTGACACCTTGCCTCTCAAGAAAACTTATAAAACCATGCGAATTGAAAGCAGCACCGTTGTCCGACACTAAAACATCAGGTAAACCGAAACGCGCAAAACACGCCACTAGTTTTTTTAATACCCAATTACAATCCGTTCCTTGTTTCATTCATTCCACTTCAATCCACTTAGAAAAACTGTCAACTATCAACAGATAAGTACGATGCTCAAAAAAGAAGAAATCCACATGGATTCTACTGAAAGGCCTTGTTGTCGGTGACAATTTAGACTTATCCCTCGTTTCCTTGTAAGTAGTCATGTCATTGCAGGCGTCACAGCCAGTCACATATCTTTCAATGTCACTATTGATGCCGAACCAATAGACCATACGTCTCGCCAACTGTTTCATTTTCACTATACCAGCATGGTTGTTATGTAAAAGCTCCAGTATTTGCCTTTGATGCACTTTTGATATAATCACCCTATCTGCATAAAGTAGGCATTCATCCACTAAGTCCAGGTCCTGCTGATTTGCGTAAACATCAGACAAACGCCTGTCCACTCTATCAGGCCAACCATTGAGCATAAACCATTTGATTTTCTGCAGAAATTCGTCATCCTTAGTACTTTCTGCTATCATTTTCGAATCCATGGGTATGTCTTTTCCAAATCTTCAAGAACATCCTGCTGTAAGGGGAATCTTGAACAAAAGTCTGCATTTCCCAGTTTATTTGAAGGTCTATAAATGATGTCGAAATCATATATTGCTAAGTCCAAAAAAACCTCTGGAGTCTGGTAACATAAATCGAGTTTTTACCCGCCTTGCCAAAAATTCCAACCAATGGCTTATGATCTGTGTAAACCGTAAAAGGTTGCCCATAAAGATACTTATGAAACTTTTTCATGGTACATACTAGCGCTAACGCCTCCAAATGCAAAATAGGATATTTCTTTTGAGCCTGATTTAATGAAAAGGATGTGAAACTTATTGGTTTCTCAATTTCATCTATCACATGAGCTATTATTATATTATGTCAAATTTAGCTAAACATCTCCTCTTACTAATAACAGAAACGGAAGAACCACAATCTACTTCCATTTCCAGGTCTTTACCTTCCACATTCACTTGCACTAAACAAGGATTACTTATTTTATTAATGGACGAAACCAACATGCACTGTAAATCATCTGAATCGCTATCCTCTTCCTCCGACTCCGTGCGCATCCGTTCGAGCAGCTCTGTGATGTGTCTACCCGCTGAAGGACCCGGCCTATGTGAATCGATCAGATTCACCGCGTCTCTGTGAAGGTTTCTCAGTTTGAACAACTTTTTCTTAATGTGACCTTTCATACCACAAAAATGGCATGTCGTCGCTGAATAGTCCGGCCGATGTCCCTGCTTGAACCTTTGTCCATATCTGAATTCAGCGGAACCCGTTGTAGGATTTCTTCCTCCGTTTCTTTGTGGCGTCGTATGGTAAGGCGTGTAACCCAAACCGTTTTTTACCGGCCCCCTGTTGTTGCCTGCCTCCTGATGCGCTTACTCGTATGTCCTTTCCCATTTCCTTTGCGCGTATCCCTTGCCAATGGCTCCTACCAAACCATCATTTTTAAGACTGTCCACCGTTCCGGCATTTGCCTTAGCTACCTCCCACGTGGCTATTAGCTTTTCAGCATTTGCTAAGGATAATTTTTCCTCGCTTAACAGCCTTTGTCTAGGCTTTTGTCCTTTAACCCTGCTATAACGCGATCCAGTATAGCGACATTTTTAAAATTTTCAAATCCACAAAATTCGGCCTGCAATTTAAGGGACAAAACGAAATCTTCCGTGGTCTCGTATGGATTTTGAACCCTGGTGCTAAATTTATACCTTTGTACTAAATCAGGATCTATTTTATCCAAACGACTTTTGAGTTTGGCAACCAAATCGTCAAAATCCGCCTCTTCAAAGTTTCCCGCCGGATAAAGAAGCAGGATTTCTTCGAACATGGCTGGCCCGCTCAACGTAACGAAATAGGCCATCCTGTCTTCATCCTTCACATTGTTAACCCGGAAGAAATATTTCAACCGAGTAAACCAATCGTTGAAGAAGGTTCTCCGACGATATGGTTCAATCGTAAAGGGCACGTCAGAAGAACTCATTTTGTTGTTTTTTTTTTTTTTTTTTTTTTTATGTATGTTAAAAAGAAAGATAAAAAATGGAACCTAATTGAAAGATTCCTTCAACAAATGATAAAGCAACAAAAGGTTTTACACCGACCGAAAACAAAATGTCCTTGCCGACCTTCAGCCGACCTTCTTTAACACGCGCCGGATACCCTGGCACCGGAGTAGATTCGCAGACTATGGTGTGCTTTACTACGTTTAGTTTTATCGATCACTGGAACGGAGGGTTCTGTTGCGCCTCGTGATATGGTCACTCCGGATTGATTTATCTGCCACTATCCAGTTGGAATTTACCTGCCGAACCTTTATCAAATGAAAAAAAACTCTCTTATAATTTTGATCAACACAAAAAAAAAACTCTTCCAAACCACTTCTGGTCATCCTATCTAAAAAACTGCATAAAGAAAACACCTAAACAAAAGCGCGTCTAGCAAATCCTGTCTCTCTCCCGGCAGTCACCAGCACACTGTGAACAATGGCGATTCTGCCGACAAAGGATTTCACACTTTGTTCACTTTTCACTTTACTTACGGTTCTTTTACCTCGACTGACTAGTTTAGTCCCTCCTGGGAACGAAAATATCTCTCCGCTTCAAGAACACCTATGCCTCCGTATGCACCCGCTGCGTATACAACAGTACACACCCGCTGCTGCTGATGCGCTTTTTCTTCTTCTTCTTCTTTTTTCTTTTCTTTTTATTGCGATATCACGCACGGATAGCACTGTGCGTTTCACTTGCACTAAATCGCACGCGAAAGAGAAAAATGTTTCCTACTCGTCGCCACTTCTATGTTCGTGGACACTAATTAATTACCCTGGACTTTTGAAGGGAAATGTGATAGTACGTTTACCGAATGTAAAAATAACGACTTGTCTACTTTAAGCTTCCGAGTCAACTGACCCTTCCGTATATTCAGTGCATTCTTTTATGCTGCCAGCAGTGCTGCTAGTGAGGCGTAAACAAAACATCGCACGGTCACTTGACAGCTTGGTGCTGTGTTAAATGCGCCGGTATGCCACAATTCTCATTATTGTTATGCTTATTGTTATATTCATTATGCTAATTCTTATAATAATTAGGTTAAATACCCTAGTGTACGTCATAGTAAGCGCAAACCACACTTAACCTCTTAACCACTTAACAAATAGTAGAATGTTTCAATCAACTTCTAAATGGATTTACCAATCACACCGGTTGATTACACTAGTTTACCGCATTTTTGAACTCGGTAAGGTGATGATCATTTCCAATGCAAAATCCTACGCTGAATTCAATGCCATGGTCAGAAAAAATTAAAGTAGAGCCATTTTTGAGATATACAAAAATTTTGATTTATTTGAATTTTGGACAAAAGTACGATTACTAAAATGTCAATATCTTTGGAATTAGTGCACCAATTTTAAATCTTTTTTTATGAAAATTAAGCTAAATATCGTTGCTATCGTTCACTAGAATATTATGTCTTAATTAAAAATTTAATTTTGAAGTCATTTAAAAATTTACAGCATTTTTTTTTCCTGCTTATTTTCCATAAAAATCTTGTTTTAATCAACATTTTTAATGGGATAAAAAGATTCAAAAAATCATTCCATAATGTATTATTAAAGTCCATTCAAAAGCGGAAAAATGAGCCTTTAATGGATGAAATCGGTTGGAAATTGTCGAAGTTATGAGCATTTTTGTAAAACACTTAAAAATGTTGCTGAAATACAACAGCTTTAGCACAGAAAAACAGACGTAACTCTTTGAAAAAGTTTTTCTTGAAAACATAGTATCTTAAAACATAGGACCTCAGTAACGACATCTCTCAGTCTTCTCGCGGAAACCAACCTTGCTCCTTAACTCGCAAACAATATTGCATGAAAGTTCTATAGAATGTAAGTTAAGAACTTCGGAAACTTTGAAATAACGACTTGACTCGTTCGAGATCGAAACAGAATTGAATTTATTTCTTGATATGTTTAACTTATCCTAACATTCTTGTTGCTATCGTCGTCGTCGTTGAAGGGTCGTTGTCGCGTATGCTGCTGAGTCGGCATTCTAGGTGCCATCGACAGTCTCGGTGCAATCGCGTCGATGGGTGGTGCGAGTACAATGTTGCCGGGAGGTGGATGATGATGATGATGATGATGATGATGATGCGCTGGGTCAGTCAGTGCTACTGCCGTTGGTGTGGATTCAATTTTGGTGCTCTGGGTCGGTTAATGCTGCTGCTGTTCGTGTTCGCTTGCTTATAAGGCGAGCAATCTAGCTAGTTGTTGTTGCTGTTGCTGTAGATGATTTATTTGGTCTTCATTGGTTGGGTGGCTGCAAAGGTTGGGGTTCGAGATGGCTTCGGCTTTAACTACTCCCTCCTCCAGTTCGAACTGTCCCGGTTCGACAATTTTGGACGATGAATTTGGCTTGTGACTGAAACGATCTTTGAACAGATAAAAGGCAAATGCTATCGCAATGGTTATTATGACCATGGATGTTCCAATTGTTGTATGTTGATGTTGCTTGCGTAAAGCAAGAAGCTGTTTCCGAGTATCGAGATGTATCTCCTTCAATTTATGTAGAGTTATGTTCGTATCTACAGTCTTCCCAGTTATTTGTAAACCATTTAAGGGAATTAGTACTGGAGAATCTCGAGTAAAGTACTCTATGTTGGTAAATGATGTGTGATTAACTACCACTGTACAGTTTTTGAAATAAATGAGTGTGGCTGTGGAAATATTTCGATTCGAAAGTCCACAGTCTGTTGTGATTGGCAGACTTTTCAAACCATCGATGATAATGTAATTGGAACTTATTTGCTTGATTTCTGTTTTTGCCGAGGATTCGACAAGTTCACAATTACCTGATAATCCTCGAAGGATTTTGGAATAGCATGTGTCGAATGAAACATCCTTTAGTCGATCTTTGCTGCAGATAGTATTGTTTCCAATTTGCTGACAGTTACCTATTATAAGATACGTTTCCTTAGTGTTGGTGAATGCTTCGTTCACGAATAGATTCAACACCTTTCTTTTTTGACAACCGGCTCGATGAGTTGATGTTCGAAGATGGCGTCCTTCAGAGTTGGTATTAAAATTACAAATACAATTTTGGTATTGCTATGAAGTACAATCAGTTCGAGATATTCAATGGCTTGTTCATAACTATCAACAGTAACATTTTCACTTTTCAAAATTGACATTGCTTCTAATATTTCTTCGGTTGTGAGAATATTTTTATATTTTGAGGATTGCGATTTCTTCCGTGTTGTTCCTGTCATTAATAAAATTATGTCTGTATTTAACAAAGTTTTTTACTATTATTTCCTGATGTTCTTTCAGCTCCTTAATGATTCTGTTCATTCTATCCTGCACTTTATGATTAATTTTTACTTGCTCATTGTTTTCCGTTATTAAAGCGTTACTTTTCTTGGACAATGTTTCAAATTGGTGGTTAATTTTGTATAAGTCATTGTTATCTAAATTTCCTGTTATTACTTTTATCATGTTTCCTACTCCATCAAATAAGCCTCGTTTTTGCATAGATAGAGGCATAATATTATTGTAAATCACGTGAATGGTTTCTAGCTTCCTATTGAGCAATTTTATAGTATCTCTGAAGTTGAATACTTTGAGGTCGTTTATTATTGAGTTCAATTTTAGAATAATTGGTTCTAAATGTGAAATGTCGATCACGTGAAAAATTTTATGCGAACCTACTTGAATACGTCTGTGTCCTAAATTTAGAGATACCAACCCTGGATTGTTGCTCAAGTCGTGTAGTTGTATGCTCGAACCAGCAATAGTCGATGTCATGAATACTAGTAGTATTACCACAGTCGATGTCATTGTTATAGTGTCTCGATGAGGTACGTAACTTACAGAGAACAACTTCTTGGGTTCCCGTGTTTTCCTCTTCAAAGATTAGTCACCTAAAAAGAGATTCATATTAGTCCAATCTAAGGAATAGTAAGCACGGTGTTCTTTTTGATTGTCTTTTCCACTTCAAGGATGGAACCTAAAAAGAGATTCATATTAGTCTAGTCGGGTAGAAATTATATAATGTAAGGCTAAGGAATAGTGACCATTCCAAGTATAGTGATTAAATTTAGTAAGATTAGTGCTTATTATGTGCATCAACCAATGACATTCTAGCGGCCACTGGAGAGCTCAGTATTATTAGTGTTGTGATTAGGTAGAATACTTCGGTCCTTACAATTTTATGTCTAGTTTGGACATTGTGACTATTACTTCATCATAAAATTTGTCACGAGCTTGTAATAGTCGTTGCTTATTCAATGGTCTTTCTTCACCATCTTTAATCCCTAGAAATGCTTCACGGGGTTTTAGATTGATAGAGGAATGTATGGCGTTATTGTATAGTGTGCATGATAACAGAAACATCTCCTTAAGAGAGAGATTTTGGTATTTATGTCTGTTACACCTGAATATTTCGACCAAAGTTGAATGAAATCGTTCAACTATGCCATTGGTTTCACTATTATTCACTGGTGTGAAGTACTGTTGAATGTTCAAGTCGTTTAACATTCCTCGGACCTCAATGGATTTTAGGGCCGGTTCATTATCGGAAACGATAAGGTTTGGTTGCCCATAGAGAGAGAAGTATTTGATTAATGCTTTTCTTAAATCGGGTATAGATCTCGATTTGATTGGAATCAAAGTTCCAAACCTTGAGAATTTATCTACAGCTGAGAGAAATATGCTCGGCTGTGATATAAAAATGTCCATATGGACAATTTCCAATGGTTTTTTAGGAATAGGCGTTTCTCCTAGCTGGATTTGATAGGGTTTCCTTTCATATTTCATTTTGTTACATGTTTTGCACAAAATGACATACTTCCTAATTTTTGCTTTCATTCTGGGGAAGTAATACCTTCTCAGAATTTCGGCATGATTTTCTTGAATTCCTCGATGAGAGGTTTCGTGCGTTTGTTCTATAAGCAAATCTTGTTCGCCTTCATCAGGGATATCAATTAACATCTTCTGCGTAATTTTTACGCGGAAAGTTCTACATCGGCTGAAGTATGTACGGTAGACTGTTTGGATTGACTCCATAAGGTTTTCAGGACATCGTATGCAATTCAGCCTTTTGAAGTTCATGCATTCTTTAAAAATATTTATTAATGCGGGGGTCCCAAAATGACTTCTGGTTATAACTCGACGATGAACTTTTGGAAATATTTCTTGATATGTTTCAGAGTTTGCAGTGCCAAATTTAAGAATTATTTGATTGTGGAACACGTTTATAGGTAATTCGGTACATTGAATAAACTCTGAAACGTCAGTGTCTGCTGAGTGGACTGAGTTCGTATCTGAACATTCTTTGTTTAAGTTGATTGTACTTGGTATTCGGGATAATGCATCGGCAACGGCATTCTGTTTGCCTGGTCGATGTTTTATTTCGAAATCGTATTCTGCTAGTTGAAGCCTCCATTTAACGAGCTTAGAATTAGGCGTTTTTAAGTTTAATGCATATGTTAGGGGTTGATGATCCGTATAGAGCATGAACTTCCTACCAAAAAGGTAGGGTCGAAAGTATTGGGCAGCCCACACAATGGCTAACAATTCCTTTTCAATTGCCGAATAATTTTCTTCGGTCTTCGACAAGGTTCTAGAAGCAAATGCAACAGGTCTGTCTTTTCCAATATTTCCCTGTGACAAAACTGCTCCTAAAGCAAAATTGCTCGCGTCTGTGGTTAACACGAATGGTTTTTCAAAATCTGGGTACTGCAAAATGTTACTATGTGTAAGCAAACTTTTGCATGTTTCAAAGGTTTTTATAAATAATGGCGTATGCTCAACAGTTTCGCCCTTGCGTAATTGTGCTGTTAAGGGTTTCGTGATTTTAGCAAAATCACGAACGAACCTTCTATAGTAGCCTAAGATACCTAAGAAACTTTTAAGTTCTTTTTGGTTCTTCGGAATAGGCCAATGTTGAATTGCATGAATTTTTTCGGGGTTTGGTTTAACTCCCTGGTCCGTAACAATATGACCTAAGAATGCAACTTCCGTTTTCAGAAATTCGCTCTTGTCAAGCTGAATTTTTAAATTGACTTTTTCGAGAGCTTTAAATATTCTATTCAGATTTTCTATGTGTTCTTGCAGGGATGTTGAAAAGACAATTATGTCGTCCATATAAACTAGACAACATTTGCCTGCTAGATCTCTCAACACGTTATCCATTACGCGTTGAAAAGTCGCTGGTGCGTTCTTCAGGCCGAAGGGCATACGAAGGTATTCATATAGCCCATAGTCGACGGAAAACGCCGTTTTCTGTATATCTTCAGGATGAACTTCTATTTGGTGAAAACCAGAGGCAAGATCCAGTGTGGTGAAGTATTGACATCTACCGAGCTTATCGAGTATCTCAGTGATGTTTGGAAGCGGGTACTTGTCGCTTATCGTTTTTTCATTGACCTTACGATAATCGACAACTAAACGCCATTTTTGTTTACCCGAAGCGTCGACCTTTTTTGGCACAATCCAGATGGGTGAACACCATGGAGATGTGCTAGGTCTTATTATGCCTTGAGCTAGCATTTTTGTTACTTGATTTTGCACCTCTTGCTTATGGCAATAGGGATATCGGTAACTTTTTGCATGAGTAGGGATTTCGTCCCTAGTCTCAATTTTATGTTTTACAACGTTGGTAAACGTTAAATCGTTTCCTTCAATGTAAAAAATACCAGGGTATTTAGAAATAAGACTCAAAAGTTTGTTTTTTTCCTCAGTGTTTAAATGATCAACGCGAAGTTGATTTTTCAACCTTGGGTCAATCGTGCAAGAATTAAATATAAACTCCCGTTCATTCTTTTCAATTTCAGGTTGCTCTTCAAAATTATTTAGCTCTGAACAAATTACTTGGTTGGGGCAAATTTTTACTGGAAAATTACAACAGTTTTTTAGTAGAACATGGGCTGCATTGTTATTGGCAGTGTAAACTCCTGGAAGAACCATCACATCGTGCGTCAATGGAAGAGGATGTTCGATATAAAAATCTCCTTTCGCTAGATTGATGTTCAATGAAATAGGGGTTTCTTCTAGTGCATTCAAAGTCACTGAGAAGGAGTCTGGATATTTCCTAGACATTTGAATGGAATATTCAGGAAATCTTAAAGTATTGGTTGAAGTTACAATCTCGATTTGAAGAGTACTAAGAGACTCGTAACCTATTAAACCATCGAAAAATGGGTGGAATTTAAATAATTTGAAACTTAATGGGGCTTTATTTTTGAATACAGATAAATTTGTTATTTGATTAATTTGGAATTTTCCACTTATGTTGCTCACACATGTAGCATCACAGTTTTGAATATGTTTCGGCGATATTTTTGCTGGATCTATGTAATTCTTATTGGCCCCGGTGTCAATAAGAAATTTTAAAGGTCCTGCAGGAGTATTTATTACGATGTAGGGTAGGAAATTATTAGGTTCTATGTTTCTGTTCCTTCGCTGGGAGTTGACTGAAAATTTAAGTCGTCCGACTCAGGGTAATTTTCTTGGGTCAGTTGATCTTGGTAAAACTCATTGTTAGAGTTTTGCTCTTGGCTATCGATCCAGTCGTTATTCTCGTGGGTGGATTGTTCATCGTGAACGTTAATGCTTTGGTACTTTTTAAAATTGGAAGTTGAGGGTACTTCTTGTTTTATGGCTGGGTATTGCCTGCTTCCCTGAATTTGGGTTTGGTCTCCAGGTCGAGATTGATTATTCATATTGTTATATCCTCCTGAAGGATAAGGTGCACGTTGGAAATTATTATTACCCGAGGCATAAGGTGGGCGGGTATTCGGATTATTTCCGTAGTTATTGAAAGGTAAGGGTGCTCGTGTGTTTGGGTTAAAACCTGGAGGATAAGATGGACGTATGGTTTGATTCCATACTCCATTTCGGAATGGAATTGGTTGAGGTCTAGGGTATTTTGAAGGTTCAGGGTTTGATTTGGTTTCGATTTTGGTCCTTTCTTTCCTCCTATTAGCTGCATTTGATTGATCTAGTGCATGCTGATAGGCGGACAGTAGGCTATCTGGTCTACTGGTTCTAGTTAAGGAAGATATGGGCTCGTGCAACCCATCGATGTAGGCATTGGTTATCATAGCTTCATAAGATGCCATGACAGTTTGTGCACACAATCTCATGTTATCATCCAGCATGATTTTTGCGTTTATGTCTGACAACAGACCATCGCACTCAACGTAGAACTCTTCTACGTTCTTGTTACTTTGCCTTAGGTAAGGTATTTTGTTGAGAATTGTTGACAAGTCACGCTTGTCACCAAATCTTTCTTTGAGTTTTGTTTTGATGGCTTCCCACTTGCAATCGGTGTTGCTCATTAGCAGGGCCTCATTTGCTTTTCCCGTTATTTTATCTCGGATGAGCGAGTGCCAAATTGGCATCACTAGGTCGAGCTTATCTTCAGGGACAAAAGTTTTTGCGCATTCGAGTTTCTTCTCGACTGATTCCAGCCAAGAAGGTAACTCTCTTTCTACTCCGCTATACCCGGGAATGATTTTGATGATATCGGGGATTTTAGTGGGGTCGAAATTTGTTACCGGTGCCGTAGGCCTTTGTTCCACGTTACTACGTGGTCCATTTTGTAGCCTTTCGAGCTGCAACTGTTGTTGATCCAATAGCCTTTCTAGCTCTTGAATTCTTTCTGCAATATTCTCGCTCATTTTTCGTGTAAGCATGCGATTTTATTGCTAGTCGTTTAACTTTCTCTTTTCACTCGCGTTGTCCCAATTTGGGTTTTTTTTTTTTTTAAACTATTAATTAAAATTTATTGCTAGTCGTTTAACTTTCTCTTTTCACTCGCGTTGTCCCAATTTGGGTTTTTTTAAACTATTAATTAAAATTACTTACGATTTTATGTAGATCCTTAAGGTTGTGCAAATGACCGGGTGCTTTCTTCTGGGGTGATTCTCAATTTGCCGATGTTCCCTCGGCAACGCGTTGACGCCTAACGATGTTCCCTCGTTGGCTTCGAAGCGGAAAAACTCACAGTTTACTTGCACACGCGGATTAATTAGCACAATCCTACCTAGACTGCGCCAGTTAAGAACTTCGGAAACTTTGAAATAACGACTTGACTCGTTCGAGATCGAAACAGAATTGAATTTATTTCTTGATATGTTTAACTTATCCTAACATTCTTGTTGCTATCGTCGTCGTCGTTGAAGGGTCGTTGTCGCGTATGCTGCTGAGTCGGCATTCTAGGTGCCATCGACAGTCTCGGTGCAATCGCGTCGATGGGTGGTGCGAGTACAATGTTGCCGGGAGGTGGATGATGATGATGATGATGATGATGATGATGCGCTGGGTCAGTCAGTGCTACTGCCGTTGGTGTGGATTCAATTTTGGTGCTCTGGGTCGGTTAATGCTGCTGCTGTTCGTGTTCGCTTGCTAATAAGGCGAGCGATCTAGCTAGTTGTTGTTGCTGTTGCTGTAGATGATTTATTTGGTCTTCATTGGTTGGGTGGCTGCAAAGGTTGGGGTTCGAGATGGCTTCGGCTTTAACTTGTATAGAAACGTCAATGTGATCCGCTGCCAGCGCTGCGGCGAGTAGTTCGCGAAACTGATAATATTCAAATCAACCGTTAAATGCGTGAACGAAGATACACAATGAAGAGTTACGTCTGTTTGTCTGTGGCTTTAGAGTTCCTTTTCTAGGTGTCGTTGTAAGCATCCAAATCGCATGTAAAGTTTTCATGGGAGATTCTTTTCTCTACATATCAATTTGATTAAGGCATATCAGGATTTAAAACCGAGTTGATACAAAAGAAATTTATTTAGGTTTTATTAAAAATGATTGAGAATCGAATGACTTTGTCTTCGATGTTTTGAACTTGTTTCTCGAATCAGAAACCAACAATAGTCACCCATCATTGCTTCATCCCAAAACCCTTGGTAACTCTCGTCACCAAGATTTTCCGGGAAAAAATCCATGTGAGAATGTAGGAAATGTATCTTCAAAGACATATTCACACCTGTGTTCAGTGAAATAAAAGGATTTGAAATTAATCATATGTAACAAACACAATATTTTTGATTTATACCTATTTTCTCATAATTTTTGAGCAATTCATCGACGGCATCTGGGCTTCTGAAATTTCCTAAAAAGGTTGTGACAACACGCTAGAACGATTTCCACGCTTCTTCCTCATCTGGTGTCAAAACATTGAATGCGGAATCATTGAGCAGTTTTTTGATCTGTGGGCCAACAAATACACCTTCCTTTATCTTTGCGTCAGATAAATTTGGAAATACTGATTTCAAGTACTGGATTGCTGGCCCTTCTTTTTGCAACGCTTTGACGAAATTTTTGAATAGCCCAAGTTTTATGTGTAGTGGTGGAAGTATTATGCGTTCTTTTACCACAAGAGGATCATTTTTAACGTTGTCTTTACCAATTGTGAAATTATCCCGTTTTGGCCAATCTTTTCGGACGTAGTGTTCCTTACGAGCTCGACTGTCCCATTTACACAAAAAACACATATATTTTGTGTATCCCTGTTGCAATCCAGTCAACATGGCAACCACTTTAAGATCGGAACAAATTTTCCAATTGTGTTGATTGTAATTTATCAAATTGAGCAATAGAGCCATTGATTCATACGTTTCCTTCATATTAACGGCATGAGCTAATGGAATAGAAGGTTTCTCATTCCCTTGATGCAGTAAAACGGCTTTCAAGCTCAACTTGCTGCTATCGATGAATAAACGCCATTCAGCTGGATCATATGGCTCACCAAACTCTTCAAACAAGCCGTTTACGTCATGGCAAAAACATGCCTTGTCCTTTGTAGAATAATATTTGTCAAATTTCTTGTGACGATTCCTGTGACAAGAAATTTTGGCCTCCTTGCTCAGCATGTTGTGTTCTTTCAAGCGTGATGCCAGCAATTCGGATTTCTCCTTCGATAAGTCGAGATCTCGCACCAAATCATTAAATTCGGATTGTGTAAACAGTTTTGGGTTTCTTTCCAATTCCACCTCGAAGTCTTCCTCGCATTCCTCCTTGAATTCCTCCTCACTTTTTGTAACGGTCGATTCAACAGAGGGCGCTCGTTTCCGCTTTGGATAAACAGGATACGGGACCGAACTTGAATGTGGAACAGGTTTTGTCATAGAAGCCACTTGTGGATACTCAACTGTTTTGTGACGTCCTTGTTGCTTAACTTTTGTCAAGCAGAAATAACAATCCGTTTCATGACAAAACGGTCGACGCCATATGGTGGGCATGTCAAAGGACAAATAGCGACTGACAGATAACAAATAAGTGAGTTAGTAAGTAAGACATTAACACTTATCAAAAATAGATGAAGTAAGATAATGTCGATCAGGAAAGAACAAAGCACTACCATGCTGTACATAAATTGTTTATATGAAAGTTATTCAAAAAATCAATTTACCTTGCGCCTGACATCCACCTAGCCAAGCACGTTTTGCACGAACTACAAAATACTTTTGGAATCCACGGTTCGTCAAAGTCTCCAGGATCAATTTTAAAATAAAGTCTGTATGCAGTTTGCAACGAAGCAGTGAAATTGACCGATTTTGTAAATATATAGTTGCCACACGCGTAACAAAACTTTTGAGGATCATTTTTACACTTGAATTCACGTTTTGTCGTATACATCGTTAAGCAATGTTAAAGAAAGAAAGCTGTCAAATTGAGTTGGTTGCGTTAGGTTCTCGCCGAGCGGTCTCACAAACACTAGCGTAAATTATATTGTTGATAATATCCCATGTAATTTTGCGTGACAGCTGGTAGTGTTAGTGAAATGCACCGTATGCGTACATGTCCGCAGAAAAGCTTACTGGAAGTGGTGCATGAACCTAGGAGCGGGACAACGGCCAATCTTGGAACATTCAATTTCCATGATTTTACAAAAAAATTCATAACTTCGACAATTTCCAACCGATTTCATCCATTAAAGGCTCATTTTCTCCAGTTTTTAATGGACTTTAAGAATAAATTATGGAATGATTTTTTGAATCTTTTTATCCCATTAAAAATGTTGATTAAAACAATATTTTTATGGAAAATTCGCAGGAAAAATAAAAAAAAAATGCTGTAAATTTTTAAATGACTTCAAAATTAAATTTTTAATTAAGACATAATATTCCAGTAAACAATAGCAACGATATTCAGCTTCATTTTCATAAAAAAAGATTTAAAATTGGTGCACAAGTTTCAAAGATATTGACATTTTAGTAATCGTACTTTTGTCCAAAATTAAAAAAATTAAAATTTTTGTATATCTCAAAAATGGCATTGAATTCAGCGTAGGATTTTGCATAAGAAACGTTGGTCAACCACTAAAATTCACACTTTTTATGTTGTTTTGTTAACTAGTGTTACCAAAGGAGTAACTAATTATTGTGATAATGATAAAATCTTCACATAACTATTTGAAGCCCATTCCGTCATACGGTTTAAATTCTAGCAGAACACATTGAAATGCTATTGAAACCCATTCGGTACACGAGTGCAGGCTGAAAAAATGGTGTCGCTCGGCGCACTTGATTTGTTTTTGAGAAGAATGAATGTAAACATTCATTTGATGCGTTCTCATAATTATAAATTGTTTTGTAGCTTTTGAAGTAAACTGTCATACCAAGGGCTCGATTGATTCGGCGAATTTATTGATTTATTTGATGTTTCCGCTAGATATGACGGAAATGAGCGTTTATGCCGTAGATGTTCCCTACCCTACCATAATAAAAATCTACACCCCGATGCGAGCACAATGCCAGGAACAAAATTTTGCCCCGCATCGGCTTCACGTCGGAGTGTCATTCTGATAGGAATACGCTCAAAAGCGAAAATCGACACCCCGATGAGAGCCCGATGCACCATGCAAAATTTTTTTCCATATCGGAGTCACATCAGTGCTACAAACCGAGCGAGAGCACGCTCTCGAGGTCTACAATTCCGATGTTTTGGTTGCAAATTAGCATGACCCCATGTTCAAATCGGACTGTTTTATCGGGCCGATAGTCAGATGCATTGGTTTCTCATCGGAGTCGTATCGGACCGCCAATTCTTACTGAGATGTGCTGCACGATTTAAAATGCTCTTTCACGTCTCTTTGGAAATGTTTTTTTTGTTTATTAATTTATTTGATAAGGCTCAACCGAATTAACTTTACAGAGCCGAGGATTCTTGGTCACTATACAATACATCTTAAAACTATAGTCAAAAGGTACAATACAATAAACACTTTATCTTCCGCTATCCAAAAAGCCTCCTCCATCAGAACTGGAGCCGCTTCCAGTAGTTTCATTGTATGACAAATTGTTGTACGCCAACGAGGGTCAGAGCGCGTCCATTGCAACAATGGACGCAAAACGTGGTCAGCACTCACACACTCATCACGAAACGGTTGCTTTCCAAAGTCGACGACGCATCGACCGAAAGAACTGCTGATGAAGAACAATGAGGAGGACCACACAATGGTTGCTGCCGATAAAACAGACGATCGCGTAGCACACATCGAGAGTGGCCTGCTTTTGTCGACAGCCGAGTGAACACTGACTCTCTTTGGAAATGAAAGTGCAGTCTCGCTACACTGTGTGTTTTACTCGCAAAAAATTGAGTAGCACCCGATCCCTGCCTAGAATGTATTTAAATTTTTCTTTTAAATGGAGCGTCCTAGGGCGAGGGTTTCTTGGGTAAAGCTGTGCATTTCATAATGTTGAGAAATGCTGATTCACAAAAAGGAGGCCCGCATAAAAGAATATAGTGCATTAAAGAAATTTTCAGTCTAGGATTGCGATACTTTGGGGATGAGATAAGATTGAGCACCAGGTGGAAGGAAACCTATGGAGCATTTCGCAATAATGTGTGAAGTGGACTCTCCTTTGCCTATTGGGGTTTCAAAGTTGGAAATATTTCACGTCCAATTCACTTTCGCTCAACCACCGCTCGAGTTGGAACATACTTCCCCGTTTATTAATAAATCAATTTCAGTCCGCATCGTGCTCTCTTGCCGTGCGGATCTATTTGCTTTTTGCTGAAGGAAGTGTTACTACTACCTAAAGCTACAACAAATTTAAACAGCACTTTTCAGTGCTCAACCTGTAAAAAAAAATTAAAGGGTTGTGTCCTAGACACGACCGCAGTATGACGTAGAACCACACAAAATTGATGTTTTTCATGCATTTTTGACTATTATACTTTATCTTAAAATTTTCAAGTATTTCAATGTTTCGGTTATGGTTGACTCAAAACAATTTACACATTTTTCTTGACAAATATCCATGTGAAATTCTACATGATTTTCATTTAACCACACATAAACAGAATCCACTCAGAAGTACACATGAAATTTATACGTAAATGAATAGTATGTGTGGTCACGCATGGTTTTTATATGTACATATATTATATATTAAGTATGTAGCCGACACATAGATATTGATTTGTTGATCACGTTGCAACAACTCATGTGTGGGATTTGACGGGTGGGGGGGGGGGGGTCTGGAATGTTAGGAGAGGTTGTTGATGAGTGGGGGGGGAGGTTAGGAAAGGTTGTTGATGAGTGAGGGGGGTTAGGAGAGGTTGTTGAGGGGGGGGAGAGATTGTTGTGAAGGGGGAAGGGGGAGAGGTTGTTGTGAAAGGGGGAGGGTGTTTACATACATTACTTTTCCTCATTGTGGTCACGCCCAGCGTTGCCAGGTCATTTTCAGAAAAATCTGGACCAGTTAAAATACAAAATCTGGAAAAATCTGAAATGCTCAAAAAAATCCTGTTTTTAACATAATGCTATTGGAATCAAAGTGATGTGTCAATTACATGTTTAAATAATTATGAATTACATATTTAAATAAATTACATAAAGCAAATAACTTGTTAGCATTGCTAAATCATCCAAAAATTGAAAAGTATTGACACAGTGTGCCCAAAAAATTTACATATCCATTACGCAGCAGCTAAAAAATTGAATTAAATGTGGGTAAAATACTGCAGAAAATATGTTTAAAATTGTTTTTTTTTTTTTATGTAACTTTTTAAAAAAGAATAAGCAAAGAATTGAGCAAATTTGATGGGATGGATTTTTTTAAACTAATAGTCGATGTTGTCCTTACTGCAGTACCAGAATATAAAGTTTTTTTTAGTTATCATAATTCTAATATTAACCTGAGGTTGATCAGATTTACAATATAATTTTTGATGTCATACAACAGGCAACACCCAGTAGACCATTAGGAAATTTTATTTGGAAGCAAAATTCACCTGGCTGAAGTGGGAATCAAAGCCTATCATCGTGGTACTCACACAAAGTAGATGATAGTGGTTTACCACCCATTGTAGCACGGAAACTAAGTCCAACAGCAGTGGGCTCTCTTGTCTGTTTGTCTTGAACAAGCTTAATAACCTCTGATTGTCCTCAACATGTCGCTGTATGAAGGGCCAAAAACGGATTGGGTAGATCGATAGGCAAAGTCGTCTATACGCATCTACGGAACAATAAAGAATGTCCTTCCAGCAACTTAATCAGCCACTTGGTCAAAAAGACAAGCCCCCAAAAAAGAAGATGTCCCAATGAGTGTGTAGAAGAGCCCGCCCTTTATCCACGAAATGTTATCAACAGGGAGTTGGCATTCCCACTCTCCCTGTCCAAATCGCTTCAATTGGGTGCCCTTTTGGACCGTCCCTTCCCTTTTACATATGTATTTCAATGTATATACGAGTTGATTGTTATGATTATTGTCAATATGATGAAGATTGTGATACTTATCATTACAGAAACTAATCTTGAATCGTAGAGCAGGTCCATCAACAATACACTCGTTCCGAGAAGATGTTCATGGTCATCTTCTTCTTCTTCAGGTTCGCTCATCACCCGGAATAAAGGCTGGGTGCGGTTAGTAATATCAAAGAAGGTTGCAAAGACTCATTTCAGCTAAAACAATGTTTTTCTAAATTATGAAATAATTAGATGCCATGATCAAATTTTGAATTGGTAGGATACAAGAAGAGGTTGCAAAGAATGTGTTTGACATATTAAACCTGTTTATTTCACTTCATGAGAGTCACAATCAGCGATTTTTCACAAACTCACTCACTCACTCACTCACTCACTCAGCGATCAGCAAATCGCTGATTGTGACTCATAGAAAGCAAAATTTACAGGTTTTATGTTTCCAACGCATACTTTGTAACCTCTTCTTGTAAGTTACAAGTAAAACATGCCATCATACCATCGTTTGGTTTTATTATTCCGAAAAACATTATTTTAGCTGAAATGAGTCTTTGCAACCTTGATATCAAACAGTGATACATGCAAACGGAAAAGAGATACAACCAGGATTAGTTTTTTAAAGTAATAGTCATCTGAATACCCAACTAACCATATCTCAATGACATTGTCTCACTCTGAACCTACATTAAAAGTTATGTTGTGATTATATGGTTACTTTGGTACTCACATGAAATGTTGTGCAAGTACCACATGTTCAACAACGCCCAACTATGGACTGCTCAATTGTAATACCATTTCCTTTTTGAATCGGCGTACACCAACATGATAATCTTCTAAGAAACACCTTCGTCACCTTCGTGGTACTAACACGAAGTTTACCTAAACTACGGGTAACTCCACTATTCGCATGACCATTCCGAAAAATATTATGCCAAAGAATAATTTTATTATATTACTAAAATGAAATTCTGATAACGTCATCTTGATCTTGAAATGATTACAAATTCTGGAATTTCTATTTTTCCTGGGTCTCAGATCATAAAAATATTGGTTAGTCTGAATTTACTTGGAACTCTTCACAGGATATCTTAGCCCTTTTTTAGTTCTATTTGAAAACCCTACCTACCTTCATCATACTTATTTTCTGGATTCCCCTAAAATAATCTTGATAATTTCCAAACTTTTCCAGTAACATTCTAAGAGTTCATAGCATTACTTCTTGTAATCTCTTATAAATTACTCTCCAATTCCAAATTTCCAAGAATTGGCATAATTTTGTGCCCAAATTCTTAAAATACTCCTAATAATTTGCCTGGTGCATTTTTCAGAATGACCGTCACACTCTTCTCAGACTTATCCGATAATTACCATTGGACTGCTTTGCAGATAGAGTCAGAATTATTTTGAAATCCTCTTCAGCATTTCCTAAGTACTCAATTACTTTGCCAAAATGGCCTTGAAAGCCTTCCAGAACTTGCGCATAATTCCGTTAAAATGTCTTAAAATATTATTAAAATGAATCTCCATAGTAACAGAATACCATTGATTTTTTCTTTCTTTTTTATTATAGAGACTTTCAGCCTGTAGCTGGTTCGTCTCTTTAGCCATTGAAATTATTCTCACGATTCGCATACTACTTAAGTTTCATCATAACAATGTTCTATGATCTTCCGGATTGTATTTCCTACACACTTTGTTTTCGTGTTCGGTAAATTTTACCGAAATCAGAACAGCTGAGCGTTCGCTAAAACTTTGACCTTCATTTTAAATGCTATTGAACTTGAAAATAATTTCAAAACATGTTCAACCTTGTTTAAATGTTCAAATCTTGTAATTTTAGTGGAGATTTAGTTTCAAAGTAGCTGAAAAGCAACTGAATTGAATTGCATAATTTTTACCGAACAGTTCAGCTGTTCAGATTTCGGTAAAAATTACCGAAGTCGGCGATAATTTCTAAGTGTGTATATTCACAAAATCTCCATTCAATTTTCATCAGAGTGGACAAGACAATTGACACCGTCTTCAACCAGAGGTTGCACAGACTGAATATTTAACACTAGATAAGGGACAACACACCACACCCAGTAGACCAGTAGGGAATTTCGAACCCTCACTTCGTGGAACTCACAATACGCCTGAACGACGGGTGACGCAACACGACCACGAAGCCCACAATGATGGATGGAGCTCTACTCAGAATTAGCTTGAAGTTTTCCTGTGATTTCCCAAGGAATTCACCTCACACTTCACCGTGAACTATTTTGTAGAATTACCTTAAAAAATTCCAATAATGTCAAACGTTGATGACTATCAATCATTAAAATAGCAAATTGGGATTTTTGTTTTTTTTAAACAGATGGTTAATCAATTGCAGTGATATTTTTAAAGCAACATTTTTAGAAAATCTGGAACATATTAAAAAAATCTGGAAATAGACGTGGTCTGTCTGTGTGTCTGGCAAGACGACTAAAAATCTGGAAAATCCAGATAAATCTGGAATACTGGCAACGCTGATCACGCCGTGATCCACCTTTAGCCGCTGATTTGGTCCTGCTTACTGCAGAACCAAGTGCCACGCCGTCCGAAGCGACAATGAGCAAAAGCATTTTTTCATTTAAATGATCTTTATTTCTTGTGATTGTGTGGTTTACATGTATGAATTTTTTAAGTGACACAGATGCGTCTTTTCAACTTTGGTACATTTGAGATTTTAATTATTATTTACAGTTCCTAGTCCTATCAGGCCTATTTTAAAGTATGACCACCTTGGTGGGATTGGTTTGATTTGAATTGGAAAAAGGAGACTACTTATAACTACTATTTACAACTACAACTAACCTACAACTACTATATACACCTAACCTACTATATACAAATTGCTTATCAAAGCATGTTCTGATAAATTACATTTTTGTGTAAATTTAGTCTTAATTTCGTTAATTTTGTAATCTATTTTGGCAATGCCTGCCTCTTCATGTAAATTTGTTATTCTAGTGTCGAAAGGACGATCAAGAACCATCCTCAGCACTCTATTCTGAGCTACCTGAATTTTGTTCCTGTGAGTCTGTGCACATGATTCCCACACCGGAACTGCGTAGAGGATCGCAGGTGCTACGATTTGTTTGTAGACGGCCAGTTTGTTCACCCTTGAGAGGCGGGATCTGCGGCAAATCAGCGGATACAGACTCCTAACCAAGGCGGAACACTTGACTACGGTTTTCTCCACATGCGAGCGGAATAGGAGCTTTTCGTCAAACAACATCCCGAGATAGGTTACTTCGGCGGACCACTCAACCCTTGTGCCATCCATGATTACAGTACAAGAGGGAGTCGGTTTTAGTTTGGGTGATTGCCGATGGAGGAACATGATTGTTTGTGT
Source organism: Ochlerotatus camptorhynchus (assembly GCF_037179485.1). Lineage (NCBI taxonomy): Eukaryota > Metazoa > Arthropoda > Insecta > Diptera > Culicidae > Ochlerotatus > Ochlerotatus camptorhynchus. Next base: position 65,704 of record NW_027040942.1, on the reverse strand, counting down.
TTTGGAAGCATTGATTTTGATTTTCCACGTGGTGGCATAATCAGCAAAGGCGTTAAGGCATCGTTGAAGTTTGTTCGTTATTTCGCGAGGCATCCTTCCTTTGACGGCTATTGCGGTATCATCTGCGAACAGGAAAAACACGCAACCGTCACTGAGAGGAGGAATGCCGGAAGTGTAAATGCTGTAAAGCAAGGGGCCCAGCAGACTGCCTTGCGGGACTCCTGCTGGGATGGAAAACGTGTCGGAAAGACAACCATTCAACGATACCTTAAACGACCTTTGCTGGAGGTAACTACGGGTGATTTTAACCAGATGTAATGGAAAGTTGAAGTTACAAAGCTTGTATACAAGCCCATTGTGCCAGACATTATCAAACGCTTTCTCAACGTCTAACAATGCCATGGCTGTGGACTTGGATACAGCTTTGTTACTTCGGATGTTATTCATCACCCGCACTAGCTGGTGATTGGTGGAGTGCCCCTTTCTGAACCCAAACTGTTCCGGAAGGAGAATGTTATTTTCCTCGACAAACTTGAGCAAACAATTGAGAATGAGTTTCTCGAACAATTTGCTCAGCGCTGAAAGGAGGCTGATTGGTCTGTAGCTTGAAGCTAGCGTTGGGTCCTTCCCGGGTTTGCGGATAGGTATGATTTTCGCTGTCTTCCAGATACTTGGAAAGTAGTGCAGTTCCAAGCATCTGTTGAAGACAGCAGCCAGCAGAGAGTGAACCTTCATGCTGAGATTTTTCAACACTAGGTTGAATATTCCGTCAAACCCGGGGGCCTTCAATTTTTTATGTGCATTTCAGCGCTGAGCAAATCTGTTCCACTGTGATTCTATCCTCCGGAGGGATGGCACAAGGGGAGGAATCAAGGTTGAGTACGCATTGCTCAACCTGAACTTCGAGCGGACTTTGGATGTTGGAGCCAAGCAAGTGCGATTTGGCAATATGCTCACCAATCGCATTTGCTTTCTCCTGAGGGGTGATTATGAGCCGATCGTCATCATTTTCATCTTTTAGTGGCGGAATGGGTTTAGGGTGCGTCTTTAAGACCTTGGCAACTTTCCAGAATGGTCTGGAGCGGTCGTCCAGATTCTGGACAAGCCGCCCGAAACTTTCGTTCCGGAGTGAGACCATTCTGGAAGCAATCTCCTTGTTCAGATTGGCCATTTCACGTTTCCTCGCTAGATCTCCAGTCCTCTGAAACTGGCGTCTACGAACATTTCTCAGGCGAATTAAGAGTTGGGTGTGGGAATCAATAGCAATAAACTTACCCCTCACAGGAACTCGTCGGACGCACGCCTCGTCAGCCACGGTTATGGCTTGGTGGAGTACTTCCAACGCTCGGTCGATGTCCTCCACGGAGTCAAGCGGCGGGTTGTCGATGATGTGCCTGTCTACCACGCGTCCAAACTGGGCCCAGTTTACGCGATGGTAGTCCTTGCGCAGGATTGGAGCAGCAGCTACGTTGTATCCCAGTTCAGCCACCACCGGTTGATGGTCGGAGCTGAGTTCGTTTAAGGCTACCGGCTTGGACAAGCCGGTATTTGAAAGAAACAGGTCTAGCGTCGATGGGTTGCCTGCCGGTGAGATGAATGTTGGCTCGTCCGAGAACCAAACGGAGTACAGCCCATGCTGCGAATGGTCGAACAGCAGACGACCGTTCTGGTTCTGCTGGTAGTTCCGCCATGCCTCATGACGAGCATTCAGATCTCCTCCAACAACGAAGCGGGAACCGGTACGGGTGATGGTGGACAGGTCCTTCTTAAATTTAGCCGCTAGTCCACTGCTGGCGGCACACTGTCGAGGGCAGTAGACGGCGATGAACTGGACGTATCCAGTCGACGACTCCACCTCCACACCAAGGGCCTCGATGATAGAGGTGCGAATATGGGACAGAGTGTGGTATTTTATTCCTTTCTTGACGACGACCGCAACACCACCCCCCCTGGAGCTGGTGCGATCAAGCCGGATAATGTTGTGGTCAGGCAACCAGAAGCTGTCGCCGGACTTTAGATGGGTCTCGGTTAGAAGGCCCACGTCGATGCTGTGCTTGCGGAGGAAGTCGGCAAGCTCAATCTCTTTTGCTCTTACAGAGCAAGCGTTCCAGGTGACGATAGTTAGCGGTTTAGACGCCATACTGGATGATGAACTTACCGAGCACCTGGATCTGTTCGGGCTTATTGCGGCACTTACGAAGAGCACCGGACATGTTGACGAAAATTTCCATCAGTTCATCCGCTGAGAACAGATCGGGGTTGTTGTTTTGCGCTGTTGGTTGTCTCCAGAATCCAGGGGGGGATGGAGAGCTTTGGCCAGCAAAATCACCGGAAGCTTCTTGAGGGGGGGCGGGTTGCACCCGCGAATTCGCTTGCCTTTGCTGGGGAGCACGAAGAGGTGGAAAATCCTCCGTCCTGAATGATGGGGTTTTGTCCTTCTTGCGTCCTGGTTGATTGTTGCTTGACGCCAGCTTTCGGATGCGTTTGAAGTCCTCGCGTTTGGAGCACTGTCTGTCAGAGCCTTGATGTGCACCACCACAGTTAGCGCATTTTATCGCCACGGCTCCATCTGCAGGGCAGTTGGAAGTGGCGTGTTCTTGAGCGCAGTTGCTGCAGCGTGGCTTGATGTTGCAGTTGCGGGTACCGTGTCCAAAATTGAGGCACCTCATACACTGCGTTACGTCACGATGGCCGCCACGGTATGGCTCCCACCGTACGATGATGGAGCAGATTGATCGGATGGCTTGTAGCGCATTGAGCGTCACTGTCCCTTTCTGGAAGTGCACCAGGAAAAGACAATCCGGGTACGTCTTCACGTTTTCGTCTCTCCTTGTCATTCGGAAGACAGCGATTGGGGCTAGCTTGTACGGGTTGATTTCAGCTTCGACCATCTTGGGGTCGAAGTTTGGTAGACCCCTGATGACTACCTTGAAGGGCTTCTCACCGGGGATGTCGTGCGTGAAGAATTCCGCCTTGGTATCCTTCAGATGTTTCACGGCCACTTCGTACTCCGCTTTTGTTCGGAGCATCACCTTGGTGCCGATCCTGCCGAGCTTATACTCAGCTGCAACGCCCAGCGATGAAAGATCGCCAATCAGCGTGTTGAGTGGGACTTGCTTCACCACCAGTGGAGGAAGCTTCATTTTTGCTGCACTCGGGCTGGCAGCAGTTTCGTTGTCGACGGCGTCGCCGAAATCACCAATGACGCTGACGTTCGTCGCGGTGGCATCGTCCCGTCCACTCGCACCATCGGACTGGCCTTGATTTTTCTTCCTCTTCTTAGACCGCTTCACCGTGGCTGAGGTGGGATTCCCTACATCGGTGGGAAGAGTAGCGTACCTATTCGAAATAGGTACACTCAAGCTACCCTCACCGCTGTTCTTCTTCTCCGTTTTCTCTCGGAGCCTGCTCCGGGAGCGCTGTCTTCCCATCACACGAAGCGACCGACACTACTGACGACGCGATTAAACTGCGAATGTTTGGAACAAACTAGAAAGTTTAGAACAACTCGACAGAGCGAGCAAAGACCGAACTGTACTGCTTGACGTTCAAGCAGAGAATGTTCATGAGCAAAAGCATGACAGCAGCGCTGTTTTATATCTTTTCCGGTTCAGAACCTGATAGGATTTCCCGCAGTTTTGACGTAGGATTACGTCTTTCGGCAACATATTGGGGGTACAATTTCAAAAAAACCAAAATCGACCGCGGGACGAAAATAGGTCAGGTTTTGACCACATATACCTCTGTCAATAGCAGATGAATTTTAATTCTAAACAAGCCAAAGAATTGGGAATTTATCTACCAATCTGCTAAATTGAATACTTTATTAATTTTCAATAGGTCACTATTGAAAAATACACAAATGTCCAACTGTTGCAATGGTGTTCAAAATTATCATCGATTACCTGCAAACAGCGCATTCCCTAACACAGATTTAAAAATCGAATTCGATCCTGTCTCACTGAACGGTGCTCATTCAATCACCGTGTGTGGTGGTGTCCGGTCGTCAAAGGCAGCAGCAGCAGAAGTAATTAGCGTGTGGCGTACCCCACGAAAGGCAGCCTGCAAGCAGTGAGCTGCAGAGCCCACATGAGCACCCATAGAAGGAGGAAGAAGCCGCTGGATCGAAATCAGTTTCCTCGTGAGTAGCTGTGGGTCATCTATGCCAAGCGTGTCAACCTTGCTCCAAACAATTAACAGCTCGCCAACCACAACCCAATAGCTCAGCATTACTCAACCATCACGACTAAACGGTCCTTTTCAGGACCACCACAAATTTTTTAAGGAGAATGTTTTGAATATTGTAAAGGTTATCAATCGGATGTTAGTTCCCGCAAGCAGCTAACTATCAAAGCTCAACCTGGTATATAGAAGGTGTGGAATTGTAGGCCTGAATGTATTGGTGCTATTCGTTTTTCACTCGGTTTTCATTTCGATTCGCACGATTCGTTTACTCAGTCACCCTTGTAGTGGCGTCATAATGTTTGTTTCGATCGGCATAGGAAATTAATATTAATTATAGAATTTGTGTATGTTATCAAAATTTTTGAATGGTCTGCCACTAAATGTTGAGATAATTAATTGACTATTGAATATCACACTGTGTATACCATGAAAAAGCAGCCTGTTTGTGAGTTCCATATAACATACAGCTCGCCAGCCTTATCCGTGTTGAACACCCTAATAGATCAGCATTACTCAACCATCACGAGAAAACGGTCCTTTTCAGGGCCATCATAAATTTGGTAAAGAGTATTTTTTTTTACGTAGGATTACGTCTTTCGGTAACATATTGGGGGTCCAATTTCAGAAAATCAAATTCGACCGCATTACGAAAAGAGGTCAAGTGTTGATTACATACATATAACTCTGTCAATAGCAGATGGATTTTAATTCTAAACAAGCCAAACGATTGGAAATTTATCTGGCAAATTGCTACAATGAAAACTTTATTAATTTTCAATAAGTCACTATTGAAAAATACACAATGTCCACCTGTTGCAATGGTGATAAAAATTATCACCGATTACCTGCAAACAGCGCAATCCCTAACACAGATTTAAAAATCGAATTCGATCCTGCCTCACTAAACGGTGCTCATTTAATCACCGTGTGTGGTGGTGTCCGGTCGACGGTGTCCGCAGTAGCAGCATCAGTAGCAGCAGTGCTTTCGGCGTGTGGCGTTGAACATCGTTATCCTGTACACCACGAAAGGCATCCTGAAAGCAGCGAGCAGCCATAGAAGGAAGACGAAGCCGCACCGCGATCGAAATCAGTTTCCTCGTGAGAAGCTGTGGGTCATCAATGCCTAGCACCGTCAACCTTGCTCCAAACAATTAACAGATCGCCAGCCTCATCCGTGTTGAATACCTTAATAGCTCAGCATTACTCAACCATCACGACTAAACGGTCCTTTTCAGGACCAGCACAAAATTGTTAGAGAGTATTATTTGGACATTTGTCGAGGTCATCAGTTCCCGCAACCAGCTAGCTATCAAGGCCCAACCTGTCTATAGAAGGTGTGGAATTGTAGGCCTGATTGTATTGGTGAGATTAATCATATCGTCTGACCATTTTCCAGAGACGGAGCTGTTCCGCTGGTAGGAAGTGATAAAAATCCACATATAGAATTTGAAAGAAGTGGGAATAATTCGCTTTAGGTGCATATTCAGGTAAAAAAGTGAACGACAAGTTAAATTTATTAGTCAGAGACAATCATTTGTTTTCCCGGAAAATACTGTTTAATATAAATCCAGAACAACATGTCAAAAGGGCAAACAAGCTTTTTGTAAACAAACCTTTGTAGGCCCTTTTCTCACCAACCGAGGGTCGCCCACGCAAACCAGCAATATCATCATGAAGGGGAAAGTGTCCCCTACCCGGTGATGTTAAAGGTTTGCGTTGGTGTCATATGGGTGGCGAGAAAAGGGCATAAGAAGGTTTGTTTACAAAAAGCTTGTATGCCCTTTTCACATGTTGTTCTGGAAATGATTTTTCTTCATACAGTTTTATCTGCTTTACTACCAATCCCCAGAAAGTCAAAAAATATTCAAATTTTTGAGAAAATTAGCTCTCACGAGCTCAATTTCTCAATTGCCATGTTTTTTATAACACCCAATTTGTGATTTCCTTTCATAGATTACAAAATAGAGTAGGGTAGAGAACTACTTCGGTCTAATCGCCGATTTTGGGCCTATCGAGCAGAAAACTTCAAATAAATCCATGATTTCAGAGTTTACAAGTCAATTAGGCGTTTGGTACGATAATTTAATTAATAAGCTACCGAATAAAGTAAATGAAAACGCGTGATATGAAGGTTTGCACCCATAATTCCCACAAACAAAAGAAGTTCTCCGACCGAATTATTTTTTTCTTTATCAGATAGGCCGAAGTGAATTCATTGGCGTTTCAATGCGTAAGGCCGAGTTTAGAATCCATAGGCCGTGTTTGGCGTCAAGAAGCAGTGTTAGACTTATAACAATATCCAAACAATTTGTTTCTCTATATCAAATTTTACGGTACGTACATAAAGGTAATTAAATTTGGAAGCCATCAGTAATAATAACATTCCGTTTGGTGCTAAACTGCGCTAGATTAAGAAAGACTAAGTGCGGGTTGTGCTTAATAAGCCGGAAATGGAGTAGTGAACCCTATCTGACAGTACAAAATATGTCTTGTACCGCATTTAGATTAACATTATTATTATTATTATTATTATTTAGCTTTATTAAGGAGGCTTTCAGCCTTGGGCTGGTTCGCCTCCAACTTTAGATTAACATTCAAAGTCCCTCCTTTTTTACATATTCTGCTCAAACGCTACTTTCTGCCCCGCCCCATTCATACAATTTGGAAGGAAATCCTGAGAGGGGTGAGCTATTTTGAGTGCAGAATGTGTAAAGAAGGAGGGACTTCAGTTGTTAATCTAAATGCTTTGTTTCGATCGGCGCTTACAAAGCAGTTCAGTTCGGTGTTAGCTCGCTCTCTCGAGTTGTTTGAAAAGTTCATTGCGATAGTGTTCGCGTTCTCTCTTTCGCGGTTTGTCGTGCGTGTGTGTGTGCCCCGTAATGGGGAAGCATCGGTCGCGAAGCCCGGCGAAGGTCCAGAACCCCGGAGAAGGAAGCTCCGGTGTGCCTACCTCGAACAGGTTTGCTGTTCTCCTCATGGATGGGAATATCCAGCCAGCTGTGTTGGAAAAACGCAGTAAGAAGAGGAAGAAGAATCGAGGCCAGTCCGATGTCACTGCGACGAACAACAGCGATGTTGGAGATTTCGGTGACGCTGCCGAAACCGTGAATACTGCCGAAATGAGCTCGGCAAAAGTGAAGCTACCTCCATTGGTAGTGAAAAATGCCCATCTTAATGTGCTCATTGCGGATCTAGCGACGCTGGGTGTTAAAGCCGAATACAAGTTGGGCAGAGTCGGCACTAAAGTGATGCTCCGTACCAAAACGGAGTTTGACGTGGTCGTCGCCCACCTGAGGACTTCCAAGGTGGAATTCTTTACCCACGACATTCCCGGTGAGAAGCCGTTCAAGGTCGTCATCAGGGGCCTACCAAACTTCGACCCGAAGTTTATCGAATCAGAAATCAGGGACCGGTACAAGCTGGCCCCAAGTGCCGTGTATCGAATGACAAGAAGAGACGAGAATGTGAAGGCGTATCCGGATAGCCTTTTCCTGGTACACTTCCAGAAGGGAACGGTGACGCTCAACGCACTGAAAGCCATCCGGTCCATCAATTCCATCATCGTTCGCTGGGAGCCATACCGTGGCGGCCATCGCGATGTGACTCAGTGCCAGCGGTGTCTGAACTTCGGACACGGTACCCGCAACTGCAACATTAAGCCACGCTGCGGAAATTGCGCTCAAGACCATGCCACCTCCGAATGTGCTGCGGATGAAGCTGTGGCGTCCAAATGCGCCAACTGTGGTGGTGCTCACCAAGGATCCAACAAGCAGTGCCCTAAACGCGAGGATTTCAAGCGCATCCGAAATCAAGCGTCCACCAACAATCAACCAGCACGAAGGAAGGATAAGGCCCCGGCTTTCAGGACAGAGGACTTTCCACCTCTTCGTGGACAAGCGAATCCCAGGGTGCGATCCACGCCCCCTCAAGAAACGTCTGGATCTTCTGCTGGACAAAGCTCTCCATCCCCCCCTGGATTCTGGAGGCAACCAACAGCTCAAACAAACAATCCCGATCTGTTCTCAGCAGACGAACTGATGGAGATTTTTATCAACATGACCGGTGCTCTACGTAAGTGCCGCAACAAGCCCGAACAGATCCAAGTGCTCGGTAAGTTCATCATCCAATATGGTGTCTAAACCGCTAACCATCGCTACCTGGAACGCTTGCTCTGTAAGAGCTAAACAGATTGAGCTTGCCGACTTCCTCCGCAAGCATAGCATCGACGTGGGTCTTCTAACCGAAACCCACCTAAAGTTCGGTGACAGCTTCTGGTTGCCTGACCACAACATTATCCGGCTTGATCGCACCAGCTCCAGGGGGGGTGGTGTAGCGGTCATCTTCAGAAAGGGAATCAAGTTTTGCACTCTGCCCCACATCCGCACTTCTATCATCGAGGCCATTAGTGTGGAGGTGGAATCACCAACTGGAAACGTCCGGTTCATCGCTGTTTACTGCCCACGCCAGTGTACCGCAAGCAACGGATTAGGAATCCAATTTAAGAAGGACCTGACCGCCATCACCCGTACTAGCTCCCGATTCATCGTTGGGGGCGACCTGAACGCCCGCCATGAAGCTTGGCGGAACTACCAGAGGAACGAAAACGGATGTCTATTGTTCGACCACGCACAACATGGACTGTACACTGTGCAATTTCCGGACGAACCAACTTTCATCTCTCCGGCGGGAAATCCCTCCACGCTAGACTTTTTCCTGTCAAACATCGGACTACCCAAGCCGGAGGCGCACAACGATCTCAGCTCCGACCACCAACCGGTGGTGACTGAAGTCGGTGTCAACGTGGTTCCTGCTAGAGGCTGCCTGCGTAAAGACTACCACCATGTCAACTGGGTGCAGTACGGTCGAATGGTAGACAGCAACATTGATGAAAATCCACTGCTCGACACCGTAGATGACATCGACCGGGCGTTGGAAGGACTCCAACAGGCCATATCCGAGGCTGACGAGACATGCGTTCGACAAGTTCCTGTGAGGGGTAAGTTTGTTGCTATTGATTCCCACACCCAATTATTGATTCGATTGAGAAATGTGCGTAGACGCCAGTTTCAGAGGACTGGAGACCTGGGCAAAAAACGTGAAATGGCCGATCTGAACAGGCAGATTGCTTCCAGAATGGACTCACTCCGAAATGAAAGTTTCGGGCGTGTTGTCCAGAATCTGGACGACCGCTCCAGACCATTCTGGAAGGTAGCCAAGGTCCTGAAAAATCATCCCAAACCCGTTCCACCTCTCAAAGTCGAAAATGATGACGATCGGCTTTTAATTACCCCACAGGAGAAAGCAAATGCGATCGGCAAGCATGTCGCTTCATCGCATTTGCTTGGCTCGACTATCCAAAGTCCGCTCGATGATCAGGTTGCGCAATGCGTTCAAAACCTAGATGCCTCCCCTTGAGTCGTGCCTCCGGCGGATATGATTACAGTACAACAAATTTGCTCAGCGCTGAAATGCACCAAGAACATGAAGGCTCCCGGGTTTGACGGTATATTCAACTTGATCTTGAAGAGACTCAGCATGAAAGTGCAGTCTCTTCTAACCGCTATCTTCAACAGATGCTTGGAACTGCACTACTTTCCAAGCATCTGGAAAGTAGCAAAAATCATACCAATCCGCAAGCCCGGTAAGGATCCAACATTGCCTTCAAGCTACAGACCAATCAGCCTCCTTTCAGCGCTGAGCAAATTGTTCGAGAAACTCATTCTCAATCGTTTGCTCAAGTTTGTCGAGGAAAATAACATTCTCCTTCCGGAACAGTTTGGGTTCAGAAAGGGGCACTCCACCAATCACCAGCTAGTACGGGTGATGAATAACATCCGAAGTAATAAAGCTGTATCCAACTCCACAGCCATGGCCTTGTTAGACGTTGAGAAAGCGTTGGATAATGTCTGGCACAACTTCAACTTCCCATTACATCTGGTTAAAATCACCCGTAGCTACCTCCAGCAAAGGTCGTTTAAGGTATCGTTGAATGGTTGTCTTTCCGACACGTTTTCCATCCCAGCAGGAGTCCCGCAAGGCAGTCTGCTGGGCCTCTTGCTTTACAGAATTTACACTTCCGACATTCCTCCCCTTGGAGACGGTTGCGTGTTTTTCCTGTTCGCAGATGATACCGCAATAGCCGTCAAAGGAAGGATGCCTCGCGAAATAACGAACAAACTTCAACGATGTCTTAACGCCTTTGCTGATTATGCCACCACGTGGAAAATCAAAATCAATGCCACCAAAACACAAGCGATCATGTTCCTCCATCGGCAATCGCCCAAACTGAAACCGGCTCCATCTTGTACTGTAATCATGGATGGCACAAGGGTTGAGTGGTCCGCCGAAGTAACCTATCTCGGGATGTTGTTCGATGAAAAGCTCCTCTTCCGTTCGCATGTAGAGAAAACAGTAGTCAAGTGTTCTGCCTTGGTTAGGTGTCTGTATCCGCTGATTTGCCGCAGATCCCGCCTCTCAAGGGTGAATAAACTGGCCGTCTACAAACAAATCATAGCACCTGCGATCCTCTACGCAGCTCCGGTGTGGGAATCATGTGCACAGACTCACAGGAACAAAATCCAGGTCGCTCAGAATAGAGTGCTGAGGATGGTACTTGATCGTCCTTTTGACACTAGAATAACAAATTTACACGAAGAGGCAGGCATTGCCAAAATAGATTCCAGAATTAACGAAATTAAGACTAAATTTGCACAAAAATGTAATTTATCAGAACATGCTTTGATAAGCAATTTATATATAGTAGATTAGGTGTATATAGTAGTTGTAGGTTAGTTGTAGTTGTAAATAGTAGTTATAAGTAGTCTTCTTTTTCAAATTTTCAAGCAAACCAATCCCACCAAGGTGGTCATTCTCTAAAACAGGCCTGATAGGACTAGGAACTGTAATTAATAATAATTGAAATTTCACAGGAACTAAAGTTGAAAAGACGCATCTGTGTCACTTGATAAGTTATACATGTAAACCACACAAATTCAAGAAATATAGATCATTTAAGTCAAATAGGAAATTTAATATGGATTATAGAATTTTTTGTAGGGGAATTGGCTCTAATGTTGGCCTAAGATTGGGCCCATCGCTAAAAATCTGCTATCAATTTTATCCAGATGAACGCGACATTGGGACGGTACTAATGGATATTTTTGGTTGCTTTTGAAAATTTAATTGATTGCTGAATTTATGTATGAGCCAAAATTAGGGGCATAATGTTGAGGTAATTAATTGATTATTGAATTAGCACTCTATATACCATGAGAAAAGCAGCCTGTTTGTGAGTTTTTGCCTGTTTTCAAGTAAGGAGTTATCATAAAAAAGCAATTCGCCAGCTGGTATTTCCCGGCGACTTTACAAATAAATACAATCAAACCAAAATCATCATGCAGAAATAGGATTTGTTTCACTTCATAGTTCACAAAATTGCTTTCAAGTGTTATGACATCGTCTCCCGCAAAGTTTACATTTTGACATAGGATTACGTCTCTCGGCAACATATTGGGGATGCAATAAAAAAAAAAAACAAAATCGACCATGTTATCGATTGCCTGTAAAAAGTGGTTTCCCTAACATAGTCGCCAAATATTGATACCGAGCACGTAATCCTACGTCAGATCTACGGTCGAGTCTTGGATACAACCTCTTACTTTTTTTTTTTAATGAATGGGGCGGAGCCGAAAGTTTCTTTTGTGCAGAATATGTAAAAAAGGATGGACTTTGGATGTTAATATAATTGCATATATAGAGGTACCAGATATGTTTTACAGTCAGTTGTTGGTAATTCACTAACTGAATGCCATCGAACATGTTTTTCAAGCAATTTGTGTTCAAATTTGAAAGTTTCGGTGTGGGAAGAAATCAAGGGAAAAACTTGTTTTTACTAACAGTTGGGGTTTGATTAAAATTTATTTTCCGGAAAAAAGTGATCGTCTAGGTCCATGTCTTTTTCGGGTTATTGTTGAGGGGGGGGGGGGGGGGTTAGGTGAGGTTGTTGAGGGGGGGATATTGTTGAGAAGGGGGGAGGGGGAGAGGTAGTTGTGAAGGGGGAAGGGGGTTTACATACATTACTTTCCCTCATTGTGGTCACGCCGTGATCCACCTTTAACCGCTGATTTGGTCCTGCTTACTGCAGGACCAAGTGCCACGCCGTCCGGAGCGAAAATGAGCAAAAGCATGGCAGCAGCGCTGTTTTACATCTTTTCAGGTTCAGAACCTGATAGGATTTCTCGCCGTTTTTTATGAATGGGGCAGAGCAAAAAGTTTCTTTTGTGCAGAATATGTAAAAAAGGATGGACTTTGGATGTTAATATAATTGCAAATATAGAGGTACCAGATATGTTTTACAGTCAGTTGTTGGTAATTCATCGAGTGTATGTCTCCTATTAAGCAATTTTTTTTTTTTGAAAATGTTGGCTCTGCATGTAAAAAATTAATTGTTCATACATTATTAGGGTTTGCTTAAAATTTATTTCAGGAAAAAAAATGATCGTCAAAGTCCATGTCTTTTTCGGGTTATTGTTAAGGGGGAGGGGAGGGGGTTGTTAAGGGGGAGGGGATTTTACATGTACGTTTTTTCAAGTCTCATTCCTTTACATGCACGTTTTTTCAAGTCTCATTCCTCATTGTGGTGGACACGCCGTGATCCACCTTTAGCCGCTGACCTAGTCCTGCTATAGATGCAGGACCTAGTGCCACGCCGTCTGAAGCGGTAATGAGCAGAGGCATGAGAGTAGCGCTGATTTATATCTTTTCAGGTTCAAACAGAATGATCTGCAACCAAATGGTATTCGTTTATGATGACTGGGTTTGGGAAAAAGGCTTATTTCATGAAATCAGTGATAAAATTATCATTTGTATATTTTCAAAAGTTTAATTGCAGAAAAATTGGAAAAATATTTATTTCAACAGGTTCGTAATATAATATCCAATCGATTGGCGTATTTGGATTTTAATTTCAACTATAAATGACATAGTTACAAGCGTTCAAAACCTAACACTCCTTCACCACACATATTTTTTTTATTTTCACCCCAGTATAGTCGACAAAGACGTAGTTCTACGTCAAAATCTACCTTGTTCAACTCTTGTTCCTCTTCGATCCTTGTTTGGACCCTACCCGAGGTAATCCTTCTTGGATATCGATTTGGAAAATTCCTCTTCGATCCTTCAGATTCTTATAGTAATCTGCTTGGAAGTCGATTTGGATAAAAATTTACAGCCGCCATGGCGCCTAAACACAAAAGAAAGGGGCAAACTCTTGATCCCCCTTAATTTGAGTAATCAATTTGATTCGCTCACGGATGATGAGAATGATCCATCATCCAAGAAAAATTCTAGTAAACTTTCCCGGCTTACTGCCAAGAAGGAAAAAAATCCCCCTATTGTGATAACCACTTCCGATTTCCATGCTCTTCACATGGAACATTTGAATTTCGTGAAAGTTAAATTTTCACTACAAATTGGACGTCGGGGTGACTGCCGTGTATTGGCTGAAACCTTGGACGGATTTAAATGTCTTCTCAAGTATCTTACTGAGAAGAAGCACAAATTTTTACGACACCAAAACTGAACGTGTGTTCAAGGTTGTCATGAAAGGACTGCCCAGTGGTGAATCCCTGGATCAGATCAAAGATGAACTGGCAAAATTACTTGGAGTTGTGCCACTTCAAGTAATCAAAATGAAAATGAAATCCCGTCCTGGCGATTCGCGCAACGGGATTTCTAATGATTTTTATTTAGTTCACTTCAAGTCGAGTGAACTAAACAACCTTTAGGCCTTAGAAAAAGCTAGCCTTATGCTCCATGTCCAAGTGAAGTGGGAACACTTCAGGAAGACTGGAGGAAATTTCCAAAACCTCACTCAGTGCCGTAAGTGCCAGGGATGGGGTCACGGAACTAAAAATTGCTACATGCCAGCTAAATGCATGAATTGTGGTGATTCCTCTCATGCAAAGGACGACTGTCCTGTGAAGGAAGATCCTAAGAAATTTAAATGTTCAAATTGTGGTGAAAACCACAAATCCAATTTTTGGGAATGTAAGACTCGCAAAGCGATCCTACAATCTCGTTCTAACCGACAGGTAGGAAACGTTCCGCGTTTCTGTCAAGGTACAAATTCCTCCGCTGTTAACAACGGTCAGGAAGGAACAAATTCTACATTCGTACCCGTAGGTACAAATATCACCCCTGCTTCAAATGTTTCATCTGTACCTACTCCCCTCGCTGCTAACAATGTTCAGCGAGTTAATGGAGCTACCTATGCTTCCATTACAGCGGGTAGAAATCAAAATACTAACCAACGTTCTAACAGAAATTTTGACAATTTTGACTTAGGAAGCATTACTGCCCCTAAAATGAAATTTTTTACAGAAATCATTAATTGACATGATTACTGATATGCTTAAATCTAACTCCATGTTTGATGCTATTCAAAATGGAGTAATATTTGCAAATAATATTGTCATGACTTTAAAATTCAGTAATGGATTTTCAAGCATTAAACATTTTAAATTGGAATGCTCGATCTCTTAAAGATAATGAAGACGAGTTATTTAACTTTTTGAGAGTTCATAGCGTGCATATTGCCGTTATAACTGAAACGTTCCTTAAACCTGACCATAAGGTTAAGAAGGACGCAAATTATTTGGTTTATAGAAATGATCGTCTTGATGGACCCTGTGGTGGCGTTGCCATCATTGTTCATAGACAAATCAAACATAAAATTCTTTCTTCATTTGATACCAAAGTTTTTGAAACTTTGGGAGTTTCTGTTGAAACGACAATTTACGTTTATAGCTGCCTATTTGCCATTCCAATGCGTAGGCCAGCAAAAGAATTTTCTCAAGGGTGACCTTCAGAAACTTACCCGTCATAGGTCTAAATTCTTTATTATTGGTGATTTTAATGCAAAACACCGCTCATGGAATAATGCTCAAAGCAATTCCAATGGTAATATTCTGTATGATGAATGCTCTGCAGGATATTACACTATTCAATATCCAACATGCTTTTCTTCTGCAAGAAATCCCTCCACTATTGATTTGGTCTTAACTGATTCATGTCAACTTTGTAGCCAATTGGTTACCCATGCTGACTTCAGTACTGACCACCTTCCAGTAACTTTTGAAATATCCCAAGAAATAATTTGGAATCCCAACAGGTCTACTTTCAATTACCATAGAGCTGATTGGGAGCAATATCGAACATTTATGGAATATAACTTCGGTCCAAACATTCCTTTGCAAACCAAAGATGAAATTAATTATGCTCTTGAATCTCTGACTACTTCTATAGTTGAAGCAAGAGCTGCCTCAGTTCCAAAATGCGAGGTTAAATTCTATTCAATTATAATAGACGACGATCTTCAGCTCTTGATCCATCTTAAAAATGTCCGTAGGAGACAATTTCAAAGAACACGCGATCCTGCCATGAAAGTTATCTGGCGGGATTTGCAAAAACAAATTAAAAAGCGATTATCTGTCCTGAGGAAAAAAAAACTTTTGAAAATAATGTTTCTAAAATAGACCCGAGCTCCAAACCCTTTTGGAAACTCACAAAAAAATTTAAAAATCGTCAAAAGCCAATTCCAGCGCTTAAAGAAGGTGGTAAAATTTTGATCACAAAATTGGAAAAAGCTCAGTAGCTTGCTAAGCAATTCGAGGTTTCCCATAATTTCAGTTTGGGTCTTACTAGTCCTATTGAGAATCAGGTTGCTCGGGATTTTCTGAATATTTTCTCTCGGGAAAATATTTTTGATGATTCCTGGGGGACTGATTTGGACGAAGTAAGGTCTATCACTAAAAAGTTTCAAAATATGAAAGCTCCAGGTGATGATGGAATTTTCTATATTCTCATCAAAAAACTCCCAGAGAGTACCTTGTCTTTCCTAGTAAAATTATTTAACTGATGTTTCCATTTAGCATACTTTCCTGATAAATGGAAAAATGCAAAAGTTGTTCTAATTTTGAAGCCGGATAAAAATCCAGCTGAAGCTTCTAGCTACCGTCCAATAAGTTTGCTTTCTTCAATAAGTAAACTTTTTGAAAAGATAATTTTAAATAGAATGATGCTTCACATCAATACGAACTCAATTTTCGCAGATGAGCAGTTAAGTTTTCGCCATGGGCATTCAACTACTCATCAACTCTTAAGAGTTACCAATTTAATTCGTTCAAACAAATCTGAAGGCCACTCAACTGGAGTTGCTCTTCTAGACATAGAAAAAGCATTCGACAGTGTTTGGCTTGCTAAATTGAAAAAGTTTAATTTTCCACTTTATATTCTGAAATTAATTCAAAATTATTTAACTGACAGAACTCTGCAGGTAAATTATCAAAATTCCAAATCTAATCGACTACCTGTTAGTGCAGGAGTTGCTTAGGGTAGCATTCTTGGGCCTACAGGGTGCGTGACGAATTTTTGCAGTAAATTTCAAATAGTAATTTCTCATGCTTGTGCACCATGATTTAGATATATTTGGCAGCAGTGGATAGCTTATACTGTTAGGTGTAAGATTTAAACAAACAATGTTGAGTAAACGTAAAGATGTCGAAACAAGAGAGCAATCTGTCAGCCGTTGTCGCTTTATTGCGCGCCGGAGTATGCATGAGAGAAATAATTCGGTCGGTAAATGTGTCTGAAAGAACAGTGTATAATATTTAAAAAGGCTTGGGAAAGTGATAAGACGGAGCACCTGCTCATACTGCTAATAAAGCACAGAAATGGCTTACGAAAAATATTTCGTAAATTTGGGAGGAAGAAATTTGGCCCCCAAGCAGTCCCGATATCAATCCGTTGGATTATTTTGTATAGGGCGTCGTCCAACGGGATACCAATAGAACCCCTCACACCACACTTAAGTCGCTAAAAGCTAAAATCAAGGCAGTTATGACATCTATGGATCGAAACATTTTAAAACAGAAGCGTCTAACTACAGTCGTCGAAAGGGAAGGCAATTTTTTTGAATAAATTTACTTACAACTTTCATATGTTGCGAAAGAAAATAAATCGCACAAAATTCATTGCTAGAATAACTAACTGGTGTATTTTTTCTCAAATATGCCATTTACTGCAAAAATTCATCACGCACCCTTTATATTGTATAACATTTTCACTTCGGACCTCCCTGATTTGCCTCAGGGTTGCCACAAATCTTTGTTCGCTGATGACACAGGCATTTCCGCTAAAGGAAGAAGTCTTCGTGTTATTTGCAGCAGACTGCAGAAAAGTTTAGATATTTTCTCTTCTTATTTACAAAAATGGAAGATTTCCCCCAACGCTTCCAAAATTCAACTTATAATATTTCCACATAAGCCTAGAGCTTCGTTTTTGAAACCTAGTAGTAGTCACATAGTCACTATGAACGGAGTTCCAATTTCCTGGTCAAACCAAGTGAAATATCTTGGATTAATACTTGACCAAAAATTAACTTTTAAAGATCACATTGAGGGCATTCAAGCTAAATATAACAAATATATTAAATGTGTGTATCCTCTTATAAACAGGAAATCCAAACTTTGCCTGACGAATAAACTTCTAATATCTAAACAAGTTTTTAGACCAGCCATGCTTTACGCTGTGCCAATATGGTCTTGTTGTTGCACTACCAGGAAAAAAGCACTTCAAAGGATTCAGAACAAAGTTCTGAAGATGATTTTGAAGTTGCCTCCCTGGCACAGTACTACCGAAGTACATAGAATTTCAAATGTTGAGACTTTAGAACAAATGTCCAACAAAATAATTAATAATTTCATGCAAGAATCGTTGCAATCCTCAATTGCAACGATTAATTCCCTCTATACTTAGATAAGATTTAGTTTTAGTTTTTAGTTTTAAGATATCAATTGTTATACTGACATGCAGGTTTAAAAAACCTGTTTAAAATACTGAATTGCCAAGACAGGAACAATGTAAAAACACTTAGCTATATATCATAACAATTAAGGCTGGTAAGTTACTGTAGTAACTGGAGCAATTAGGTTAAAAATGAAATGTAATTTATTTTGAATTAAGAACAAATAAAGAGTTAAAAAAAATCAATTTTTTGATACATACTATCCTAAACCTATTTACTACGTACACAATTCTTTGGGCATTCTTTCACTCTCTACTCTTATTCTCTTCGCTCCCTAGCTGCGCGCGTCGCGTACATATTATCGGCCCATACCACTGCCGTATATGGGTAAGTACATATGTTAGTAAGTCGAATGTGTTTTGTATTCCCTCCAACTCGGGGGCAACTTGACAACTCCAGTATATTGCCAGTGTACCCCGAAAATTTGGTGCTGGTGGTTCTGTCAAACTCACAAACTTCAGAAGTGTTATCTGAAAAGGGCGATTGCGGAAATGATGAAACAAAATTCAAGTTTAAAATTCATCTTATTGTCGCGCGCTCACCAAACCACACACACGACGATAGCGCCATAGAAACTCCAGTGATGCCAGCTAAAATTTTCGTTTTGATTCTCACTAGTATGCACAATACATAATCAGTTTATGAAAATTTTTTTATATTGATTAGCATATGTATTTGTGCAGTACAGAACCAAAAGCTTAAAGATATGATTTGTAAAACGAAAATATATAATTGTCATCGAATTAATTGGAACAACTGAGAATTGAACAAGGATACTTTCGGTGTTTTCAAGGCTATTGCTATTATCGTCGATGACGAACAAAGAAAGAATGGTTTTGCAGCGAGTAAGAGTGTACAAATCATACGCAGCTAGTACTGCAAAATGTAAAATTTGAGGTACTAGCATAAAAGAGTACAACGATAGTACAACGGTGTACTTTGTACGTATGTTGAAGGCCTTAAATGCATTTTAGCTAAATATGTGATTTATTATTCAATTTGACTGAATTTTAAACATATTGCTACAACGGATCTGTGACCACGGACTCATCTGTTTCTTGATGCTTCAAGTTTGATGAGGAATTACGTTAATGATACGGACGGGTGTAACAAAAGATTATCACCTTAATTTATTCGTTTTAGAAGCTCATTATGAATATTTTTTGTGAGACCCTTATATTTTATGTATTTCTTCAATTTTAAATGGATCTACAAAATGTTCCTCATAGCAAAACTGCTACTCACCGCGAAGTATAATAAATATGAGTTCACGTAGAGCACCCGAATAAATTGGACGTTCTGCTAAGTTTCTCTGAGTCTAGAAGTGTTTGCGTTTTCGGTATTTGGAAAATAGGACTTCGCCACCCGGATCAAGTGGTTTATCCTAGAGCTCCACCACCCGACAAAACGGTTACTGTAAGTAAGTGTGACAAAACCGCGAGTGTAGCCACGAAATCACATTTCAGTTAGCGGGTCGAAGCGAGCGTGATACCAGGGTATCAGGAAAAATAGTAGTTGTTTCATTACTACCGATAACCTTGCGACTCCATCGGATTTGAAAATTCAAACGCCAATAGTGCATCAGCAACGTTGCTTAAAGTGAAATAACTACAACTCGGTGGAAGTGACGAACCCAATAGTAAAGAAATATTGCGATAGTTGGTGATAGTTGAGCATAACAGCATCGGCTAAGTTCTTAGGCTAGTTATCCTTTCCCCCCTCTCCCTCTCCCACCGCACCTGGGGTAGACAGCAGCTGTCGCTTTCTGCGGTTTTTTTTTTGACGTAGAACTACGTCTTTGTCGACTATACTGGGGTGCAAATCAAAAAATATGTGTGTTGAAGGTGTGTTAGGTTTTGAACGCTTGTAACTTTGTGATTTATAGATGAAATTATAATCCAAATACGCCAATCGATAGGATATTACAGTACAAACCTGTTGAAATAAAAAAAAATCCAATTTTTCTGTATTTAAACTATTGAAAATGTACAAATGATAATTTTATCACTGATTTCATGAAATAAGCCTTATTCCCAAACCCAGTCATCATAAACGAATACCACTTGGTTGCACATCATTCTGCTTGAACCTGAAAAGATATAAATCAGCGCTGCTCTCATGCCTCTGCTCATTACCGCTTCGGACGGCGTGGCACTAGGTCATGCATCAAGCAGGACTAGGTCAGCGGCTAAAGGTGGATCACGGCGTGTCCACCACAATGAGGAATGAGACTTGAAAAAACGTGCATGTAAAACCCATGTCCTGCAGTAAGCAGGACCAAATCAGCGGCTAAAGGTGGATCACGGCGTGACCAAAATGAGGAAAAGTAATGATGTAAACCCCCTCCCCCTTTCATAACAACCTTTCCCCTCCCCCTTCACAAAAATCTCTCCCTCCCCCCTCAAAAACCTCTCCTAAACCCCCCCCCCCCAACTCATCAACAACCTCTCCTAACCCCTCCCCCACTCATCAACAACCTTTCCTAACCCCCCAACCCCTCAAATACCTCTCCTAACTCCCCCCCCTACCCTCAAAAACACTTAACTACAGTTTTCTCTACATGCGCACGGAAGAGGAGCTTTTCATCAAACAACATCCCGAGATAGGTTACTTCGGCAGACCACTCAACCCTTGTGCCATCCATGATTACAGTACAAGATGGAGCCGGTTTAAGTTTGGGCGATTGCCGATGGAGGAACATCATCGCTTGTGTTTTGGAGGCATTGATTTTAATTTTCCACGTGGTGGCATAATCAGTAAAGGCGTTAAGGCATCGTTGAAGTTTGTTCGTTATTTCGCGAGGCATCCTTCCTTTGACGGCTATTGCGGTATCATCTGCGAACAGGAAAAACACGCAACCGTCACTGAGAGGAGGAATGCCGGAAGTGTAAATGCTGTAAAGCAAGGGGCCCAGCAGACTGCCTTGCGGGACTCCTGCTGGGATGGAAAACGTGTCGGAAAGACAACCATTCAACGATACCTTAAACGACCTTTGCTGGAGGTAGTTACGGGTGATTTTATACGATGTAAAGGAAAGTTGAAGTTACAAGGCTTGTACACAAGTCCATCATGCCAAACATTGTCAAACGCCTTTTCAACGTCTAACAAGGCCATGGCTGTGGACTTGGATACAGCTTTGTTACTTCGGATGTTATTCATCACCCGCACTAGCTGGTGATTGGTGGAGTGCCCCTTTCTGAATCCAAACTGTTCCGGAAGGAGAATGTTATTTTCCTCGACAAACTTGTGCAAACGATTGAGAATCAGTTTCTCGAACAATTTGCTCAGCGCTGAAAGGAGGCTTATTGGTCTGTAGCTTGAAGACAATGTTGGATCCTTACCGGGTTTGCGGATTGGTATGATTTTTGTTATTTTCCAGATGCCTGGAAAGTAGTGCAGTTCCAAGCATCTGTTGAAGATAGCGGTTAGGAGAGACTGCACTTTCATGCTGAGTCTCTTCAAGATCAAGTTGAATATACCGTCAAACCCGGGAGCCTTCATGTTCTTGGTGCATTTCAGCGCTGAGCAAATTTGTTGTACTGTAATCATATCCGCCGGAGGCACGACACAAGCGGAGACATCTAGGTTTTCAACGCATTGCGCAACCTGATCATCGAGGGGACTTTGGATAGTCGAGCCAAGCAAATGCGATGAAGCGACATGCTTGCCGATCGCATTCAATTTCGCCTGTGGGGTGATTAAAAGCCGATCGTCATCATTTTCGACTTTGAGAGGTGGAACGGGTTTGGGATGATTTTTCAGGACCTTGGCTACCTTCCAGAATGGTCTGGAGCGGTCGTCCAGATTCTGGACAACACGCCCGAAACTTTCATTTCGGAGTGAGTCCATTCTGGAAGCAATCTGCCTGTTCAGATCGGCCATTTCACGTTTTTTGCCCAGATCTCCAGTCCTCTGAAACTGGCGTCTACGAACATTTCTCAACCGAATCAGTAATTGGGTGTGGGAATCAATAGCAACAAACTTACCCCTCACAGGAACTTGTCGAACACACGCCTCGTCAGCCACGGATATGGCCTGTTGGAGTCCTTCCAACGCCCGGTCGATGTCATCTACAGTGTCGAGCAGTGGATTTTCATCGATTTTGCTGTCCACCATTCGTCCGTACTGCACCCAGTTGACATGGTGGTAGTCTTTACGCAGACAGCTTCTAGCAGGAACCACGTTGACACCGACTTCAGTCGGTTGGTGGTCGGAGCTGAGATCGTTGTGCGCCTCCGGCTTGGATAGTACGATGTTTGACAGGAAAAAGTCCAGGGTGGACGGATTTCCCGCCGGAGAGATAAAAGTTGGTTCGTCCGGAAACTGCACAGTGTACAGTCCATGTTGTGCGTGGTCGAACAATAGACATCCATTTCGGTTCCGCTGGTAGTTCCGCCAAGCTTCATGGCGGGCATTCAGGTCGCTCCCCAACGATGAATCAGGTGCGTACTAGGGTGATGGCGGTCAGGTCGTTCTTGAATTGAGTTCCTAGTCCATTGTTGTAAACCACGATGAACCGGACGTTTCCAGTTGGTGATTCCACCTCCACACTAACGGCCTCGATGATAGAAGTGCGGACGTGGGGCAGAGTGCAGAACTTGATTCCCTTTCTGACGATGACCGCTACACCCTCCACCCCTGGACCTGGTGCGATCAAGCCGGATAATGTTGTGGTCAGGCAACCAGAAGCTGTCGCCGGACTTTAGATGGGTCTCGGTTAGAAGGCCCACGTCGATGCTGTGCTTGCGGAGGAAGTCGGCAAGCTCAATCTGTTTTGCTTTTACAGAGCAAGCGTTCCAGGTAGCGATGGTTATCGGTTTAGACACCATACTGGATGATAAACTTACCGAGCACTTGGATCTGTTCGGGTTTATTGCGGCACTTACGAAGAGCACCGGACATGTTGACGAAGATTTCCATCAGTTCATCCGCTGAGAACAGATCGGGGTTGTTGTTTTGCGCTTTTGGTTGTCTCCAGAATCCAGGGGGGATGGAGAGCTTTGGCCAGCAGAATCACCGGAAGTTGCTTGAGCGGAATGCACCCGCGAATTCTCTTGCCTTTGCTGAGGAGCATGCCCAAGTAGCATTTCTTGTTTTATTGCACTCTATTAGTGGTTATTGAGATCAATTTCATAAAACCGCCAATAAAATCAATAGCTCCAGCACAACCTTTTGATAACCGCTATAAGATCACCATACAGCTTAGTGGACCACTCTTGATAAGGTTTATAAAGCATGTTCGAGAATCACAATAAAGCTGTCTTGAAACCTTTTGTCAGGAAGCCTCATACTCTACAAAAGGTTCTCATAGCCTCTATAAGAGTAATATTGTATCCAAGCAGTTTTATTACGCTTTGGTGAAAATCAGTTATAAAGCCAATTTAATTTTTATTGGCTTCAAAGCAACCGCCATAAATTAGCTTGTTGTTGTTCTGTTCTGCTGAAACTTTTTTTCCAAATGGAAATCTTTAGCGGTAAAAATAGGTTTGAGTGTTGGTGTCAAGATCACCATGCAATCAATTTTGTTTCATGGCGACATAAGTGAAAATCTTAAAGAAAATATATTACTTTTTAGAAGTTCCAAAACATATGCGCTTGAAATGTTATCGTGTATATTGAGATAATATGAGCGTTAAATAAATGCGCCTCCAAAATAATTCAAGTTAACAAAAAAGATTGTTTCAGAAATCAAATGAATTTGATGGAATCACCTTAATTTTACAGAAAATAGATCTCAATACATAAATTCATACCAATGCACACTGGAAATCATTTCGGATCTCTTATTTAGCCATTATTTTATTGAAATTTCTTGGATTTTATTCCAAGGCTAATGGCATTTTCATAATGACAATATGGCGACAGAGGACAGCAGGCAAGAAAAACACCAAGCGCAATTTCTTGAAATGTCTAATGCTTACATTGCACACTGGGTCAGGAATGCAACCTAGCGGAGCAAAATTAATAACTCCAAAACGAAGCATTTCCGCGACTTGGTGTCTTCGGCAAAATTTCTCGTCATAATAAGGACCATCTATTGACATAAACAAATAGTTCAAAACTCTTCCGCAAAGATGGTGCCACAATCTAACTTCTTTCTCTGACTTTTTGGAGACTTGATGTCTTGGGCAAAGTTGTTTATCTTGACAAAATGAACAGCTCTTTCAAAGACGTTAAATTGCCACTGTCTACTGGTTCCAAGTTATATGGAGTTAAAGAAAAAAATGTCGAAAATATGGTTTTTTTTTTCTGTTTCGGTTTTTTTGCCTACAGCTTTATAATGTTATATTTTTCTCTTATGCAAATACATTAAATAAATAGCTTTTGTGAAGAAACATACTGGATTAAGCTTCAAATTTCAAAGATATTTGTTGAAAAAACGAGAAAAAAACACAATTTTTGAACATTAATATCTCCCAAAGCGCAAAAAATCGCAACCTGACATTTTCAGCAAACCTTAAGCAATACTCGATAAACAAAAGATCAAAATTTGAGAGAGGTATATTTTGGTGTTTTTAAATACGTTAAAACTTCACAGCCTACTGTTTTCGAGTTATGTGAAATTACAGAAAAAATGTGAAAATAAGTGTTTTAATTTTAAATATATTGTTTAAATGAATATACCTCGAAAACAGTAGGCTGTGAAGTTTTAACGTCTTAAGAAGAATTGTTTATTTTATCAAGATAAACAATTTTGCCAAAGTCGTCAAGTCTTCACAACGCCATTTTAATGCATTAAAAAAGTTATAGAAAAAAATAATGTTCCATTAAAATGAAGAAATCTACAAAACACCAAAATATACCTCTCTAAAATTTTGATATTTTGTTTATCGAGTATTGCTTAATTTTTGCTGAAAATGTCAGGTTGCGATTTTTTGCGCTTTGGGAGATATTAATGTTCAAAAATTATGTTTTTTCTCGTTTTTTCAACAATATCTTTGAAATTTGAAGCTTAACCCAGTATGTTTCTTCACAAAAGCTATTTATTTAATGTATTTGCATAAGAGAAAAATAAAACATTATAAAGCTGTAAGCAAAAAAACCGAAACAGAAAAAAAACCATATCTTCGACATTTTTTTCTTTAACTCCATATAACTTGGAACCAGTAGACTGTGGAAATTTTACGTCTGTTCATTTTGTCAAGATAAACAACTTTGCCCAAGACATCAAGTTTCCAAAACGTCAGAGAAAGAAGTTAGATTGTGACACCATCTTTGCGGAAGAGTTTTGAACTATTTGTTTATGTCAATAGATGGTCCTTATTATGACGAGAAATTTTGCCGAAGACACCAAGTCGCGGAAATGCTTCGTTTCGGAGTTATTAATTTTGCTCCTCTAGGTTGCATTCCTGGCCCAGTGTGCATGGGATGAAAGCAGAACAGAAAAGCATAATGCATGATTTTATTAGGAGAACTATTTTCTTTTTACAAGAGCAATTCAAGCTGAACTTTGCATTAGGTCCTAAGTAACATTGATCGATTCTCTTCGTCGGCTTTCCCTTTCGTTAATAACTTATTCACAGAACCGTTTCTTGATGTATTTGTCGTATTGGATGCTAGATAAAAGCTTCTTTTATCGATTTATGTGCTGAAAATACCTGGGAATGTCTTTACATGACCGTGGGGATGCAAAGAGAAAGTTGACGAAGCGAATCTGTCAATATTACTTAGGACCTAATGCAATGTTCAGCTTGAATTCATTTTTTTTATTTGAGGGCACATGTATATTCCTATTCTACGGGTGCAACCGATGAATTTTACAAACATTTAGAAAAGTTTTGAATGGTACATTAACCTTTATGAAAAGTTATGCGTGATTTCAACCTTTTTGCCCTAGGACTGTCACCTTTCCATGTATTTCGACCAAGATTCGACCGTGTCACCCCATGTATATGCGAGCGAGAACGGAAGAATCATGGAGATTGCTGACGTTTTTCTTACGCACACTACGTCGAAATGTTTTCATGCTCATGCTAACAATTTTGTTGATTTTCTTTGCACTCCGCTTGGAAGTACCGAAAAGTTTTGATTCTTTTCTATGTTGTAAAAATAAACCACCTATTTACATTTCTGACAAGTTGCAACTGAATGCTTATAATTGTTTTAAAATAACTGATTCATGGCCAACTAGTTTTATTCCGCTTACTTATAGAGCAACGAAAGGATTTATTTTTTGGTTTTATAAGGGTAATTCATGTTACTTTTTTGTATACTTCAAAGCAATCATAAAACCTTTTATAAGTGAAAATAGAATAAGCATCAGTTGGTTTTTTAATTAGCTTTATAGGGGTTTTGTAGAGAGCTATAAGAATGTTTCATGACTTGCATTGTATATGACCGTGATAAAGCTGTAGGTAATGGTTGCAGCTACAACAAAACCTTTATAAATTTTGAATATAGCCAAGCAGCTCTAGATTTGTTACTTGGGAAATGTCCAAATAATGCTCTAAGAGAAAAGGGCATAAGAAGGTTTGTTTACAAAAAGCGTGTATGCCCCTTTCACATGTTGTTCTTGTCTTAACACATTTCTGGTGGTCCTGAAAAGGACCGTTTTGTAATGATGGTTGAGTAATGCTGAGCTGAGCACGACGAGCTACCGATTCCGTCACCGGGAAATACCAGCTGGTGATTTGTTTTTTATGATAACTCCTTACTTGGAAACAAGCAAAAACTCAAAAACAGGCTGCTTTTTCATGGTATACAGTGTGATAATTCAATAATCAATAAATTATCTCAACATTTAGTGACAAACCATTCATAAATTTTAGTAACATACAAAAAATGCTATATATACATATATGTAAGCGCCGATTGAAACAATCTTTTTGACTTCACTACAAGGGGGATTGATTAAACGAAATAAACGAATCGTGCGGAATGAAAGCCGAGGAAAAACTAATTACACCAATATATTCAGGCCTACAATTCCACACCTTCTATAGACAGGTTGCGCCTTGATAGCTAGCTGCTTGCGGGAACTGATGACCTCGACCAACGTCCAAATAATACTCTTTAACAAATTTTTGGTGGCCCTGAAAAGGACCGTTTTGTAGTGATGGTTGGGTAATTCTGAGCTGGGTGTTCAACACGGATGAGGCTGTCGAGCTGTATGTCGTTTGGAGCGATGGTGGTACGCTTGGCATAGATGACCGACCCGCAGCGACTCACGAAGAGCTACTGATTCCGATCCATAGCATAGCGGTGCAGCTTCTTCCTCCTTTGATGGTTGCTTATTAGGGCTCTGCAGCTCGCTTCTTGCAGGTAGCCTTTCGTTGTAACTGGAGAACAATTTTCAACGCCACACACCGAAAGTACTGCTACTGCTGCTACTAATTTCGACGACCGAACACCACCACACAGTGGTGTGGTCGTTGGGAGCGTGTGGTTCTGAGTATGGCGATGAGTGTGCAAAATATTACGCAATTCCATCCTTCCTATTCGCACGCGCCCGAGATTCGGAGGCGAATGCCACTTCGACTTGTCTCGTCTACTTACTACTCTCTGACGACTGTGCTGGGGAAGCAGCATATGCATGTAGGTAATTGGTGGATTTGTTCGTTAATTCGACCGGTTTGGACAATGCTGCACATTTACCAGTTTTCAATAGTTTCTTATTGAAAATAAACATTCGGAAGCATTGTTATCGATGCGTAGCCATATTTCTGATCGATTAGTGATAAAAATATTGAAATTGGACTAGGGGCAGCTGCGTTATTAACGTTCAAAATCTTTCTAAATTTGTTACATGTTCCATTTTCGGTTTTCACAAAGTGTACCCCCATATAGAAATCAAAGACGTAGTCCTACGTCAAAAATATATACTAAAAAAAAAATTTGTTTTGGATCACCCTAATTATGACCAAACCTAATCTAATATTGGACCATACAGGGAGATGCGATACTGGTGAAAACAAAGCGACACGTTATACCTATTGCACTGAGGCGGCAGATGACTGGTGCGATGCTATTGTTCGCCCCAACGGCTGTTGGTCACCTCGGTAGGCAATTTAACGTGCTTTCGTTGTTGCTATCAATGGGATGATGTGATGATGCGATGATGATGAGTTAAAGATGAACCGTAATCAAAGCGCTCGGCGTATGACTAACGGCTTCCTCACTCGCGCACTAGTTGTCTTAACACTATGCCAACTAACTTTGGCGAGAAAAAACCCTCGCGTGGGGAAAAACTCAAAAACTCAAATACTAGTGTCGTACAACGAGACCGATGCGACTTGACCGGCTCAGCGTGCGAGACGGAATGAAATTCTGTTACTTTATCTAATATTGTTCTTACACTGTTTTTTTTTTACGGGTGACCTTTATAGCTTATTGATGAAATATGTATCCTTTTTTTTCAGGTGGTTTAAAAATGGATGAATCGTATTTAAGTGAAATTAGGTCGGGTAGCCACGGCGAAAACTACCAAATAGACGTTGCCCTCGTACTGTTGCTGCGTACGCGGGAAATAAGTTCCGCTACAAAGATGGCGTATGAAATGACGATGGCCGACAAGTTTGACGATGTTGTGTCGATTGACGAGACAAACAAGGAGATCCACTTAATTCAAGCAAAACACGCCGATACCAAGGATGAAAAGGTTAAAAATATCGATCTGGATGCCCTGTTTCCGACCGGAAAAAATGCCAAACGCACCGGGGACTTTGCTTTGTGCAAATATGCCAAATCCTACATAACTGTGACTGGAAGTTTGGAACCAAAGGCGTTCAAGAAGATGTTTTACATCTTCACCAATAAGGATCTGAAACAGACCGATAACGAGTGGGTGAAGATCGAAGAACGGGAAGTAAATGAAATCCTACGTTTTTCTGGATCCAGTGCCAAAAACCTGGAACTTATTCCAAGCGAAAAGGCTATCAACGAGGTGCTCAATTACATCAACAAAGATTTCATTGCGATTAAAGATGCGATCAAAGAGTTCTTTCACAGCGGAACGGTCAGCCAAATTTTACCTCTTTATTGCACTCCATTAAAAGACGTTATGACCAAAAACGAGAAAAAGCATCGTTTTGCAAGCAACTTCAATGCTGAACATACAAATCCCAATGTTGCCCTGCTATACACCATGTTGCAAAGCGATCAGGTTGATATGGAGAAAGAAGTAACCGTCAACAATAATTTCCTGGCGAAAGACTCAAGGAACAAACTTTTGCCACCATTCGTTGGTGAGGATGACATTCGTGGCTTCTTTCGCGATTTGACTCTATTGGTGGGTCAACCGAACGATTTGCGACCTATCATCGTTGGTGAACTACTGGCTTGGATGAAGACGTGGATTCAACCGGACATTCTCGGTAAGCTGGGGGAAAAGGACTTGGATCAGGTGTATACCGACCTGAAAGATTATTTTGTCAAATGTAACGAACCTGATAACGAAAATATGAAGCGCTTTTTGGATAAGCAAGGTATCGAACAATGCTTAGGACAATTAAAGCGTGGAATGAAGACGGGTGTGATAGAGCGCGTAATGGCAGAGGCGGAAGAATGGGAATTTACGTATATTAACCGCCATATCAAGTACGAAGAAACGGCATTAGAACCAACCGGTAAATTATTAACCAACGCAACAGATAAGGATAGGACTAGCACAATAGTTCGACAGATAAGTGATACTAGATTAGTTGAAGAGTTTCGAGGGAGATTCAAAAACCAGCAACATATTTTTCTTGTAGCAGACCCCGGTATGGGAAAAACCAGATTACTGCAGTTTTTGGCATTTCAGGTTCAAAAACAAAGCCACTCTGCAGTATTCTTGGTGTATTTAAGCACGCTTTGTAATAAACTAAACAAAATTGAAAAAGTATCAAACTTAGACGATGTCCGGGGAATTCTCAGCGCTGTTCTTTCAGAGAATAACTGTAATCTCATCTTTAATGCCCCGGAAAGGCGAAATGACGAAGGATATTCCATTATTTTAACATTGGATGCGTTTGACAAAATACATTCCAAAAACACCGAGAAAGTAATTAGTATACTTGAACTGCTCAGCTCTAAAAAGAGTATTCAGTTCATAATCAGCTCGAGACTCCACATGCAGGAATTATTGCAAAAGAAGTTCGATGTGAAGCTAATATCCCTAGTCCCTTTTCGGCATGAGGATCAGATCCAGTACTTGAAGAAAATATGGATGAAGGACAGTGTTGATGAGAAAGTTGTTGAAAACTTTTGGGAACTTCTTTTAAAAAAAATTCATTCCAGCATTTTACCCAACTTGAGTGAAATTTCCGGTTTGCCTCTGATGATGCGAATGCTCGCTGAAATTTACTCTGACAAATTCGAACAATTAATTTCAGCAGAGAATTCCGACAATATTGAACCGTTTGATTGGTCAGAAGACGCATTGAATATTGTGCAACTGTTAGAGCAGTTAGTCAATAAATGTTTTCACATCATATTGGTAGAAAAATTTAAGTCCACGGTTGATATCAACGATGCTGAATTTAATTCAATAATTGACATGTACATTTTGGAACATCAACTGCTAGCGATAAAGCTGCTAGACATTGAAATGCTCATGGATTTATCCACGGTGCCGTTTTTTAAGAAAAAATATGACTCATTCAAAAGCCGTTGTGAGCAGGATGCAGTGAAATCTATTTTAGTGAAAGTGGTCAACAATAATGTTCAGTTCTGCCATTTATCATTTGGTGAATACTTCGTAGCAACATATTTAAGTGATAACATTTCCAAGTTGGAACCAAACTTATTGATCAACGTTCTATCTCAACACGACGTTATTAGGAAACTGACACTGATCAAGCTTGGAGAAAATGAAAACTGCTCCAAGATTTTAAATGATTTGTGTAAACTAAACTGGAACGTACCTTTGTGGGTATGCGAGAGTGGTTGTCTGAAATTGGTTTCATCCCTAAAAGTTGAATCGTTCTCCACTCATAAACTAAACAATATGTTAAAAATCTCTGTGAAATGCAGATATTTTGAAATATGTAATTTTCTAATTAATTATAATGCAAATCTCGATAAATGCACTGCGCTGCATTCTACCGATGAGAATGGCCATCTGAGCGTTGTTAAACGGTTGATAGAGAAAAACGCGGACCCAAATGAGCTGGACGATAGGAAATGGACTACCCTCCATCATGCATGCAAAAACGGAAATATGGAAATAGTGCAATTCTTGATTGATGATCGTTGTATAAACACTTCCTCTCGGTCAATCCAAGGTGCAACTCCACTTCACATTGCTGCGGGGTATGGCCATCTGAGTCTTGTTAAACTGTTGATAACGAATAATGCGGACCCAAATGAGATGGACGATAATGAATGGACTACACTTCATTATGCATGCTACAACGGAAATGTAGAACTAGTTCAATTCTTTATTGATCGCGGTATGAACACTTCCTCGCGGTCAATCAAAGGTGAAACTCCACTTCAAATTGCTAAGGAAAACGGTCATCAAAATGTTGTTGAACTGATTATTGCAAACACTTTGGACCCATACAAGCTGGACGATTAGAAATGGACT
Source organism: Ochlerotatus camptorhynchus (assembly GCF_037179485.1). NCBI lineage: Eukaryota > Metazoa > Arthropoda > Insecta > Diptera > Culicidae > Ochlerotatus > Ochlerotatus camptorhynchus. Next base: position 34,148 of record NW_027040942.1, on the reverse strand, counting down.
TTTAAATCGACCAAACAATCGACACGTGTTAGTATCAGTATTTGTTAACACGAATTCGTAACTGATGTTCGTTGACTGAATTTTGTGCCGTAAAAATATTTTTATCTTTTTTTTTAAATCCAATTTTCAAAAATCAGCCTTCATCGTGCACAAGGGACCCATCTTTACCATAACTAAGGATAGGGAAGGAGATGTTGATGTAGTACTTACTTAACGAGAGGCCACCAACTTAGTGACTCCCTCATAAGTGCTACGGAGTTGGAGGTTCGGGTAGGGTCTTCGGTAACGATTCACCTCTCAAGTTGGCGATGCAACCAAAGTTTATTTTGTTTAAGCTCTCGATAGCCGATTATCAAAAGAAAATATTAATTTTGTTTAGTGATTATGTATGATTTAAGGGTCATGATGGAGAGCTTGGGATTACATTCAGGGTGCCTTCCATTCATTTTGACTAAAAAAATGTTTTATGAAATTATGGAATAATAGGATATTATGATGATATTTTGTATGTGTAAGTAATAAGAAAAGATTGTAAAGTTTGTGTTTCACACATCAAACCTGCAAATTTAGCTTTGACAGAGTCACAATGAGCGTTTTTCTGATCGCCTCTTCGCGAAGAGTGAAGAGCGAAGAGTGGGTGAAATAAATTACAAAATCGCTTATTGCGACTCTCATGTAGCAAAATTGGCAGGTATTATGTGTCAAACATAAACTTAACAATCTTTTCTTGTGGTTTACATAATCAAAATATTGTCATAATATCTTATTATTCCATAATTTCTTAAAACATTTTTTTAGTCAAAATGAATGGAAGGCACCCTGATTACATTCATGATTTTCTGTCCAGTAAGTAAAAACAATCCCTCTAGGGTCATCGAGCATCTGAGGACCATAACGCTCCGCGATAAAATATGACGCTTGGTATGTAACGAACGACTAAAATACGCGATAGTAATAGTTTTCGAGCTTGATGGTTAATCTCCAATATTGGATATACAGTCTACATCTCTGCCCTAAAACTTAAATAGGGGTAATGGATGTAATGTTGGCCTAAATGCCCCTAATTTGGGCCCATACATAAATTCAGCAATCTACTAAATTTTCAATAGCGACCAAAAATATCCATTAGTACCGTCCCTATGATGCTTTCATCTAGATAAAATTGATAAATAGCAGATTTTTAGCGATGGGCCCAATCTTAGATCCATTGGCCAATATAAGAGCCATTTCCCCTGTTACTTATTTTACGTGCCCGACCCTTCAACCGAGTTTCTTTACGCTTTACATCATATTATGAAAGAAAGCCGATTTAAACTATAACTCTTTAATGGAAGGAGCTTGGGATTGAACCCATGATTGTCTGCTCATTGAGCAAAATTGGTCGCCATAAGACCACGGAGCTCCTTATTTCGAAAAACAATTACGAGCAATTTCCCATTCAACTTGTTATTACTACGATAACAGCTACTCTTGAGAAGGATTTGTTATAGATTTCCAATCAACGCATCTTTCCTAAAACTCAAATAGGGGAAATGTGTCGGCCTAAGTGTCTTTAATTTGAGTCCATACATAAATTCAGCAATCGACTAAATGTTCAATAGCAACTAAAAATATACATAAGTACCGACCCAATGACGCGATAATCTAGATACAATTGATAAATAGCTGAGTTTTAGCGATGGGGCCAATATTAGAACCATAGGCCAACATTAGAGCCAATTCCTCTATTACGTTAGTTTTTCCGTACTCGTTCCTCCATCTGAATTTCAATACGCTTTATCTCATATCAAGAATAAATCCGATTCACACTAAAGCTCCATTATGTGAAGGAGCCTTAGATTGAACCCATACAGCTCTTTAAATCAGCGACGACAAGGCCAATCACAAAAACTCACAAGAAAACTGATAATAAATGCATAAAAAACGGCGCCGACTGGGATTGAACCCAGGCCTGCTGGGGTGAGAGGTAATCACGCTTACCACTACACCACCGGCACCGCTGTAAAGGACGTTCTTCAACTAGAACAAATGCACCAAATCCAACGATTATCGTTTTTCAATCCTACGGATTCATACATTATGAATTCAAATTGCACTTGATTCAAAAATGTCACAAAACGACCCGAAACTCGTCCAACAAATACAAAATGTATACATTCTGCACATGGCAAACAGGCCCGAATCATTCTCCATGATATTCACCGAGAAACCGACATGCATGACCATCATTCCGCGCACATCCTCCACCAGTGATTCCAACCACTAATAACTAGATATGATTTACACGGCATGATCGAACGTGTCTTTTTTGAACTAATTTTCAGTCAAACGCGAACCAGCACCTTTTTGGTCGGGCGAACGTATAGAAACGCAAGAATTTTTACAACAGGGAATCTGTTTTCTTGTATTTCGACAGTCAACTGCGTCGCCCAAAATGAAATAGTTTTTGCACGGTCACGAGAGAGGAAGAACACGTCAGATACTTCCTCTTAGGTTCCTCTTAGGCGCTGCTCATCACAGGAACAGAGAAACAGATTAGCACGGTAGAGGTTATACCGAGCTACAAAGAAAAACGCAAGAGCACACTTATGGGGTGTTTACCCTTAGGCTAGTTCACTAGCGCTAATGAGTTCGCTGCTAGCAAAAATGCTCACCATCATGATAAGAAGTGTTGACAATATGCTAATACGCTGGTGAGCGGGTGCTGATAATGTTCATTATGCATTATGCAAACGAAGTCAAAAGAGGCTTTTCTTTTGATCAGTTCGTCTCAACCGGTTAATTGCTTAATTTTAAAAGAAATTGCTGAAATACTATATGATTGTGCGTACGATGTTGTGTGCTGCTTGTTAGATGAAGAAATTTGCAATTCTTCGAATACACAATCCAGAAAACGAAAGCAAACTGTTCGGCCAGTGTGGGTTCTGATAGACCATGGCACTATTTTACTGTGCTCGTTTTTAGCCTTAATGAACATCGGCCGAAAGGAATTCACTGGCTCAATGACATCTACGTTGTGTGATCTTATAATAACAGCACTAGTCGGAGCATTTTTACCGAGAATCTCATCGAAAATTTCGACCGATTTGCAAGAATGACAAGACATTTCGTAATCTGAATACTCCGTGCTTTTATGTTTTCAGTTCATCAGACTGTTGATAATTATTATTATTATTACTCATTTTTTCTGCCTTAAGATATTTTCAAAAATGAAGAAAAAATACCCTTTTTAATCTTTATGAAAATACCCATTTTTTGACATTAAGAACAGATATAAAAAATCAGTACAAGATACTCATTAAATGCGTACTTTTGAGTAAGCGTGTACATCCAAACTGCTGCAACCAAGTCATTCCATCGGTTGAGTAATATAACATTGTACGATGTACATTGATTTTGCGCACAAAATTACATCCACTGATGTAATATTGTATCTGCTTTTTGCTATTACATCATTATTACATACATCAGCTTGAATTACGTTGATCGATATTGCATTTTTTTTGCTGTGTAGAAGGAATGATTTTCATCAGCACTGCTTAGCACCATTGCATCAGCAAATCGATAAAGTATCACTTGCTAAAACATATTCAATCAGATCAAACTATAACGCACGGGACCTGAAGCTAATAAAATGCGATCACCAGTCCATAACAACTCCAGCTTTTCATCAGCAAAAAACACAAGAGAAGAATCAAAACACATCCGGTTCGCTCGCTGGTTCAATCAGCACTCTTCAACCGACTTACTTATATGCATCCCCTTAAGAACACTTCGGACCCATATGAGGTGGACGATAAGAAATGGACTGCCCTCCATCATGCAAGCCATAACGGAAATGTGGATACGGTGAAATTCTTGACTGCACAGTTAGAAATACATAATCTTACACGTGACGGAATCCATCTTTGACATAAAGGATGAGACGTACACAAACATGTCATGTTCGAAATTACGTTTCAATGAGTTGAATTTCACGTCTATTATGACTCAATTTTATGTCAAAATTGACGGTCGTATATGTCAGTCTCAGAGCACCTAAATCTACATTAATATTTCTAAGTGTGTGATCAAGATGTGAATCACATAAATAATGGTTTAAATTGACTTTTCCTCACTTCCCCCTTAATGTTTTCAACTGCTTTCATGTTGTTAATACTGTTATACTTTGAACGTAGCTTTCTTTACCTTTGCGAGCATTGAATTTCTTCATTAGAAATAAACTGTAGAATTAGGAATAAACTGTACCCATGAACATCAATGGCAAGACTGGATTTCTTACATCCTCTGCATGTTTTCTTACGACAACTGTCATGGCGGTTCTTGCCATGGACGTTTGTAGCGTACAAACAAGTTTTTATAGAATAAATATTTTCGTACACAACCTTTGTTGGTTGATTTTATAGCAGCAGTGCATTTGAAGAAATAAACATTGTCGAGAAATAAGCTAAGCTAAATAAAAATAAAAGTATTTAAAAATAAAAAAATCTGATTAATTCTTTTACCGCTGACAAGTGCCTTTCTCATTTCATTTCATCCTCATGTTGTAGTATAGAAGGGGGTCAAGGGCCAGGTCTCTGGTGTGTTTAGGCACCATCCACGCTATACCAGTAGACAGGGGGTTGTCATCACACACAGCAAAAAAATAATTTTGATATCACATCAAAGTGGATGCACTACAATCATGTCGAAAATTTAATGTAATTTTTATGACCACATAAATAAACAAATGCAGTAAAAGCAGCGTAATGTCAGTTCATTCATTGTATTAATGATAATTTTGTTCTTTTTAGCAAGTAATATTACACCATATTTTCGACATGATTGTAGTGCATCCACTTTGACGTGATATCAAAATTATTTTTTTGCTGTGCAACATCTTTACCAGCAGGTTAAATAAGTTCTGTGTGTAGTAGGCAAAGATGATTGAGGACGTGCTTAGTGAAGACGATTGGAAAATGCTGAAACGGGTTGGTTTCACCGCGTCTGATGTGGATCGAAAAAGCCTCTGACGGTACTCGGTGAAGTGGACGCAGAAATCGAAATCGGCTATGCCAACTGCCATACAACCTTCTTCGTGATTCAAGATGGAAAATGCTCGCTGCTGTGTGGAAATTCTGCAGAAAACTTGAGGTAGTAAAGTTTTTGCATGCGTTGTCTACTGAGGAGTTGCCTCACATCAAAGGTAAGAAGTCTACAATTTAATAATTAGTTACGGTAAATGCTTAATTTCGCGTGCACTAAATATATTATCTTAAACATTTAGATATGTGTGCATCTATAAAAATAGACAAGTCTGTCCCTCCAGTAAGACAAACTTATCGACGTATTCCCATACCGCTTGAAGAGATAACACTTCTCAAATTAAAAGAAATGTAAAGTCAGGGTATCGTAGAAAGAGTTAACCAAGCATCAAAATGGGTGTCTCCCATGCTTGTGAAGTTCAGATGAAGTCAGAATAATCATAGATTTACGAGAAGCGAACAAGGAAATCGTTAGGGAGGTTCACCCACTACCCACAATGGAGCAAATTATTTGTTAACTGAAGGGAAGTATGGTCTTCACTAAACTGGATGTAAAACAAGCATTTCACCAGTTACTACCAGTCGAGAAGAATGCAGATATATCACGACATTCATCTCACCCCTTGGATTGATGCGATATAAGCGACTAGTATTCGGTTTATCAGCAGCTACGGAGTTGTTTCAGAAATACATGGAAACAATTCTTGGTGATTTTCCTTGGCTAACTGTTTTAATTGATGATATTTTAATTTTCTACTCTAAAGGTATATTTATATTTGGCAATTTTTTTTTTAAATTGATATTTAAAACCAACATTATACCTACGAACAGAGCAGACGCCTTAAGGAGAAAAGTGTCCTTCTGAATGATACTGCTTAGACTATAGAAAATGCAAACCAGATAGATTTTCTTGGTTATCATCTATCATCTGAAGGGGTAAAGGCATCGAATGAAAAGCTACAAGCTATCACCAAATTCCGTCAACCAAAATCAACAGAGGAACTCAGAAGCTTTTTGGGGCTAGTTACATTTGTAAATCGTTATTTAACCGGATTTATCAACTATCTCGCATTTCTGTGGAATAATGAGCATCAACAAGTATTAGAATTGTTGAAATCGAGTTTGGCTCAGAATAAAACTTTGGCGTTATTTGACCCAGGATTAGAAACATTTTTAGTTGCTGATGCTAGCCCGGTAGGACTAGGAGCCGTACTTTTAAAAAAATCCCACGAAGAGGTGTTCAAAGTAGACAGCGGTCTGATGTTGAAAGACGTTACGCGCAAATCGAACGTGAAGCCTTAGCTTAAGCTTGGGCACCAGAGAGGTTTCATTATTACCTGTATGGAAAATTCTTTTGGTTGATCACGGATCATAAACCGTTGGTCTCTATTTTTGGAGATAAAGCTAAACCATGCGCTTAGAATCGAAAGGTGGAAACTTCGATTCGAAGAAATCAAACATTGCTGATCCTTTCTCAAGGCTTTACGTCGACAGCACATCTGCTGTGCAGAGTTTTGATGAAGAAAGTGAGAGGATTATTCAACTAAGCTTCAACCGATTCCTGTCCGATTGCTGTTCCACTATCTAAAATAATAATGGCAACCAAAAATGATACTGAAATTAGTGAATTGATGAAATACCCTGTAAAACGGTGGCCAAAAACATTAAATCAGTACAAGTTGAATGATCTTTCAACAGATGGGAAAATCTTGTTAGAAGGAAACATGAAGAAACGACACAGGGGAAAATTTTGGTGGATCCGCATTGATGCTATGGTAAAAGATTATGCTAATTCTTGCGATGGTTGTCTACTAGTTTCGGAACCAGAAATCGAACCTATTTATTGGACACCCATTCCTGATGGACCGTGGCGTAAATTAGCACTGGATTTTACTGAAGTTTCCAACTGAATTCATCTACTGGTTCTCGTAGATTACTACTCAATATACCGTGCTTGGATGGCTAAACCTATTGGGAATGGCTTCCAAGCAAACCAATCGATGTGGCAGAATGCTTTCATCGAAGATCTTTTTGTTTATGAAGTTCGAAGGACCACCATGGTGAGCTCGGTCGTCGCATTCCGGAGTATTTGGCAGTGTTAGGGTTTAGATGTAGTATATATGTAGAAAAATAATCAGGTAGATTGACAGGAGCTAGGATAGGAGGTGTCGCTTAATTTTGTTGAATCAAGTGTTTAAGGCTTCAAAAGATCCTGTTGACCAATGATTACTTCAAATAGTATTGCCAAACTAAAGCTAACCAAGACACCATTATGGAATGCTCTTCGGCAGGGGAACTATGCCATTAGCGCGAAGCATTTTTAAACCACTGATGCTGGCGCCAACAAGTATTGTGTTTACTATTTGGTCATCACTTGTTTCAATAGGATCAGATCCGCCGTTAGCACAAGATGGGTAAGTGTGTCAGTTTTTTTGATCTTAGTGTTCCTCTAATTGACCCTGTCGTGTTGAAGAGAGAGGTTTGGTCCATTGTTTGATCTCATGCTTGCTGGATAAAATTATCAACATGGTTTGCCGCTATATCTAGTTCAGGTCGCTTTACATCAGTTTTAGATAATTAAAGGAATTTGAATGTTCATTTCTAGTTACAAAAATGAATTTCAGAAAGGTCCTTTTTCGTTTGCGTTTATTGTCAAAACCGTCAACCCAATTACGCAAGGTCAGTGTTCACTCGGCTGTCGACAAAAGCAGGCCACTCTCGATGTGTGCTACGCGATCGTCTGTTTTATCGGCAGCAACCATTGTGTTTTACCTCGGAACTGGTTCTTCCTTCCAGGATTGGTTTCTTGGTTGAATTAGATTGGGCGCAGAAATTTCTTCCTTATGCGGTGAGTAATGGGATCCAATTCAGCACACAACACAATTACAGTTTATTTTGTTACATTAATACTCTGTACATTTAAACACTTTATTTAAAATCACTACACTAAACATCGAACATTTATTACAACTAACTACATCTATTACAAAATTAAAAACTGGTCCGGTGACCGTCTGCTCATCGAGCTGGCCCTTTTGTATCTTATTAAAATGAAACCTAATTCTATGCCTTCTCGGTTCTATCACAAAAGTGCATATGCAATTAATTTTACATGGTCTTCTCTTAGTCTGTTGTAGTGGTGGAATCGTGTTTACACTTCAATCCTCCAGACGGTGACAGTACAACACGTTCCACAGTCCCATGCAGCATTCGGTTGTGGAATTTGATGTTGAACGCACGGTTGTGATTATTTGTTTTGTATTGCTCCTCAACACATTGTGTGGTCCTCCTCATTGTTCTTCATCAGCAGTTCTTTCGGTCGATGCGTCGTCGACTTTGGAAAGCAACCGTTTCGTGATGAGTGTGTGAGTGCTGACCACGTTTTGCGTCAATTTCTGCAATGGACGCGCTCTGACCCTCGTTGGCGTACAACAATTTGCCATACAATGAAACTACTGGAAGCGGCTCCAGTTCTGATGGAGGAGGCTTTTTGGATAGCGGAAGATAAAGTGTTTATTGTGTTGTACCTTTTGACTATAGTTTTAAGAGGAATTGTATAGTGACCAAGAATCCTCGGCTCTGTAAAGTTAATTCGGTTGAGCCTTATCAAATAAATTAATAAACAAAAAAAAATTACGCAAGGTCAACGGTAAACCTGGTGCGCAAAGGCAATGAATGAATCTACGAATAAATAACTTAGCTCTTGCGCAAATAAACAGAAGGATAGAGGTCTACGGCCACACCATTGAAACAAATAACTAAACCTAGATTAGAGCTTTTCGTAGAGGGGATCTAGGATGAGAGATGAGCCTGGTTGATTTCAAGCCAACCGAACTGTCAAAACCAGAGCTAATCGAGCAACGCAGCAAGTCGTTTGTTTTGAATACGCTTCTCTCTTTTGGCTGTTGCGCTATAATCTCGGCTATCATAGTAAAGAAAGTCGTTCCTTCGTTAGTCACGATAATGTTTAAACGAGTGGTGCTCTGGTGTTGTTCTGGTGACTTGAGTTCTGGATCAGCTTCAACGAACTTTGCAATAACTTGTGTCGCGATATCCGAAGTGAATCGAATGGTTATCATTGGAGCCAAGCCAAATTCATGAAGCACAAATGAAATATGCACAACAACATTGGGGTAAAATGCACCGCTTGATAGAGATAAACCATAACCTGCCAATACAGAATACAAAGGCATGAGGTATTTCAAATGATTGTTACTTTACATCAGAAAAATGGTCTCAATAGAGTGTTAAATTGTTATTGTGTAATGTAATGAGTTGGTTCCGGACCCTGGTGCAATTTTATTTGTAATGCAATGGGACGAGTGTTTGAGAGTATATCTTCAAAATCATAAAAAGAAAGCCCTATATCATTATGTTTTCATTAGACTTCATTTAACCAGCGTCATACTGTGCTTCTGTTCCAAAATTAATACTAATTTTTATTTCTCATTCAAAATAACTGGAATTCCACATTTAACATGATATATTTCATTGATAAATTACTATAATGGATTATTTTGTTTTAGAAGTATACCGGCCCAGCATTTCAAGACGTCCTGCTTGCGGCAAGGAATCGAACGACTGTTCTCCCTGGAAATCACAGATACATCAGGCAACAACTGACCATCATCAAGCCTGATTGAATACTTGCCACAGTGAGTGGGTTGGCCTCGTAGTCTTACGTCAATAATGCGTTCGTGATTCGGACATAGCCCTTAACTTTTTTGAATCAAAATGCATCCCTCTGATGTAAGCTCCCTGAACAATTAACAGTCATAATGCTGAACACAGCAATTGAATATTCGATATATGTGCACGAATACCAAAAACCCAACGACTGAGAATACGAGGAAATTTTTTGAATACAAATTAGCAGGCAACGAAAAAATCAAACATAAATTAAACGGCGTCAATTGACAAATAATTCTAAGGAATGAAGGAAACGTCGAAACTGTAATATCGAAGAAATACCTTTGAAGAAAGAAAAAAAGATTGAAGCACTAAAAATCCAGTCTGGTATAACAGACAAATAAAAAACTTGAAAAATCGAAAACAGAAAGCACATAAACATTACAAAAAACACAATAATAGTGAAAATTTGGCAATCTATTTGGATATAAATATGCGATCAACTGGATTTAGGCACCAGTAATGCATTTGAAGAATTTAATTCAGAAACTGAACTTGAAATAAGGTCCTGTCCAAAGAACTTCTTCTATTATGTAGAAAATCAAATTAAAATCTGACAATTTTCCATCAATAATGCATCTTGACGACCGTGTCAAGGATAGCTCGGGAAAAAATGCAATCATGTTGCATTTTTTTTTTCAAGAAATCTATACGACATTTTCCGAAGAAGATCGCGATCGCGATTATTTTGCATTTTATCCAGCATTTTCAAGGGACATTAGCGTTAATCAACTTCAAATGCAGGATATTTTGCAGGCTTTGATGAGCCTCAAAAAAATATTTTTTAAAGAGTTAAGTCACTTGAATGTGGAACCTTCCCAAAAATATGGAAAAGCTCATTTTTAGTACCTATTTTTAAATCTGGCCGGAAAGCTGACGTACATAATTATCGTGGAATAGCCATTATCTCTGTAAGACACTTTGCGGAGCCAAAATCAGTCATGTTTGAATTTACATAGCATTTAAATAGCAGTAGTTCTAGGTTAGTATTGGGTACCAATTACTCGTGGCGGACTCGAGGTTAATGAGTAACAATTTCTATTGGAAGGAGCTAGGTAGGAAACTGGTTTCTGAAGCCTCCTTCAGATACTACTCTCGGATGGTTGACCAAATCCTGGCTGGGCAGGGGCAAGTAGCACAGGAACAGGAGGATAATAAGACTGACTGACTAACAAACAAAGGAATTCATAGATGGCTTGCATGTAGGGAAGATCACGTGTTCCCAATACATCTCTTACTTCACGGAAGGGTTGTCTACCTCGGGCCACTAGGGTATCCAATAGTCGTGCTCTGGAGGCGTCATTACCCGGGCAATACCAAACTGCGTGATCGATGTCATCATAACCGGTTCTGCACCTACATATATTGCTGTCAACGAGGTTTATTCTATAGAGCTGTGCGTCTAGCGAGTAGTGGTTGGACATAAGTCTTGACATCACTCGAATGAGTCCCCTACTTACATCCAGACCTTTGAACCACGCTCTTGAAGAAACATTTGGAATAATGGAATGTAACTACCGCCCAAGAGAATTAATTGTCCAATCGTTTTGCCAACTTAAAAGAGAACTCTGACGAACTAATGGGAAAAATTCATCATGTAAAAATATTTTATCATAAATCTCGCCTTGTTGTGCGCCCACCTTTGCGAGAGAGTCTGCCTTCTCATTGCCTGGGATTGAGCAATGTGAGGGAACCGAATAGCCTCAATCGAACTGAGACTATCCGAGAAGATGAAGTAATGGTCTATGGGCATATCGGAAATCATCCCCAGTGCGAAGTTGATTGCTGCTAGCTCAGCAACATAAACGGGACAAGGTTCCTGAAATTTCCGAAAGGCGGTTGAGTATTCATCGAATACGCCGAAGCCAGTGGATCCATCAAAGCGTGATCCATCAGTGAAAAATCTTCTATTGCAATTGACTTGTTGGTACTTTTCAGCAAAAATGCGGGGAGTTGAGATAGGTCGAAGTTGATCTGGAACTCATTGAATAGCCTGTTTCATGAAGAGATCATAGTCAATGGGAGAACTGTAGTTAGTAAAGCATACACGAGATGGGTTATAGCAAGGAAGGCTAATATCCGATGACATATAATTAAGATAGATTCGCACGAATCTAGACTGGATGCTCAATTCGAGCATTTCTTCGAAGTTTTCAATCACAAGGTTTTTACTGACACTACATTTAATCAATATGCTTAATGAGAGCTCCCAGAAACGATTCTGCAGGGGTTTTACGCCCGCTAGGACCTCTAGGCTCATATTGTGTGTTGAATGCATACAGTCAAGGGCAATACGTAAACAACGATATTGAATACGTTCCAATTTGGTTAGGTGGCTTTTTATATAGTTTAATGAGGTCTTCCGGGTGAGCACCCCACCATGTCCCGGAAATTGATCGTAAAAAGTTGATCCTTTGTTGACACTTTTGTTTCAAATACGTAATGTGGGTACCCCAAGTGCATTTTTAATCAAACCAGACTCCAAGGTATTTGAAGGTTAAAGATTGGGTAATGTCTCTGCCAAAAAGATTTAGACGCAGTTGGGCTGGAAACCGCTTCCTTGTAAATCACTAGCAATTCAGTTTTTTGCGGTGAAAACTCGATCCCTAAATTTATTGCTAAGGAAGACAGATTATTTAGGGAATTTTGCAATGGTCTTTGTAATATTTCTACCCGTAGACCTCTCATGGAAACAACGGCATCGATAAAACAAGCTGTCTAAGCGTGCATAGATTATCTAAGGAGCTATCAATATCTTTGACATAGAAATTATAAAGTAAGGGACTTAAGCATGAACCTTGAGGTAAGCCCATGTAGCTAATTCTAGAAGTTGTCAGCTGACCTAGATTGAAGGTCATTTGTTTTTGTGACAGCAAATTCTACAAGAAATTATTCAAAATAGCGGGTTATCCACTACTGTGCAAATTGCCAGTTGAATATCAGATGAAAGCATTGCTAGACAATCGTTTGTTCCTTTATTCTTTCGGAAACCAAATTGCGTATTTGAAAGTAGATTGTTTGATTCAACCCAATGGTCAAGTCTTAATAGGTTCATTTTTTCTAATAATTTCCTCAGGCATGATAACTTAGAGATCGGACGGTAAGAATTGTGATGAGACGCTGGTTTCCCAGGCTTTTGAATAGCTATTGCTTTAACCTGTCTCCATGCTGGTGGGACTATATTGAATTCCATAAATGAATTATATAGGTTAAGTAATCGTCTTTTAGCGATATCGGGGAGGTTTTTTAGACGGTCGAATTTAACCATATCGCTTCCCGGAGCAGAGTTATTCGATGAAAGAAGTGCCATTGAAAATTCCAGTATTGTGAATGGTTCATCCGTTACTTCGAGCTGTATCCCGTAAAGTTGGTTGTGCTGGAACAGAATCTTTTAGCGAAGTCGGATATCCATTGGGAGGAGTATTCTTCACTCTCATTGGAAGATGAGCGGTTTCGCATATAGCGAGCCTTTTTCCAAAGCGTTGTCATCGAGGTTTCTCTAGAAAGTCCCTCGATAAAAGTACACCAGTAATTTCGTTTCTTTGCTTGTAGTAAGTTTTTAAGCTTTTTTTTCAAGCTGTAGGGTTTTTGATCTAATTTCCGTCCTACTAAGGACATCGCGCACTTTACCACGCTTTTTGGAAAGGGTTTGAACAAAACATGGAATGTTTTCATCAAAGATAGGGTTTTTGATCTAATTTCCGTCCTACTAAGCACAACCCGCGCTTTACCTCTCTTTTCTGAACGAGTTTAAACATAAAATGGAATATTTCTGTCAAAGATGGCTTCTAAATTTATTCACCTTTCCATACGTACCGTTGGATTTGATAAAGAGTCACAAATTGATGAGATATTTTCTAAAATCTAGCACTGCTTCTTGCTTCTAAATTCGTTCTACGAGTTTCAATTCCATCCTAATGCATTGAAACGCCATTAGATTTTCTTCGTCCTACGGATAAACGTAGAAAAAGGGGATGCGCTAGGAGCGCTTCTTTTGTTTTGAGAACAATGAGCGTAAATATGCATACAATGCGCTCTAATAGGATTTAGGTTGTAGCTAATGAACTAACGCATCGGAACAAACGTATTATTGTTTTGTGCATTGTGAAATCATTGATATTATTGATGATTTCTGCTCGATAGAATAGAAATGGGCGATTACGACGAAGTAGCGCTCTGCCCTAGATACTTTTCAAAAAGCTCAGATCTTTCATGTCTACGATAATCTTTAAAGGCATCGGATTTCTCAAGATACAACTTTGTGCATTCGTCATCCCATCCAGGGGTGACGGGTAGACTGCCAATAAATGTATGGGAAAAATTTGACCATCAAATTTCGCTAACAAACCATATACAAAATGTTTATTGCATCGAAAAATGACCCTATGCAAAATTTGAGCTCAACCGGACATGATTTAGGGGTGGCGCAAACGCGTCAAAGTTTGACTTTTTTCACTCTCGAAAATCGGGTTATATGAAATTTCGGAAATCAAAAAAAAAATTTTGATGCCACATGTCTTAAAAATGCATGAAACGTCGAGGTTTGGTGTTATCTCGAAATTTTTTTTTTTTCAAAAATCGACTTTCTGGGATTTAGAATTTTTTTTCGTGTGTTCTATATGAAATATAGGAGATTGATGAGTCGGCTTCTAAAACTGTTCACAATTGTCTCCAACCTGCTTATATATTGAATTAAACCATAATTTAGGATCTAATACGAAATAATTCACTAGGGTGGACCAAAAATCAAAATAGGTATGTAAAAACCATTACTTTTTACCAAACGCATGTATCTGAAAATATCATCATGTTGTGTTTTGGAATTTTTAAGAATCCAAACATCAAAACATTTGATGATATTACTTTTTAGTATCTGAGACCACGTAAAATAGAAGCATAGACAGACATAAATCGTAGAATAATTCCGAAAACTGTACAGGACAACCGTTAGTGCTGTTTAGTTTACAGTACAATCTGACAAAAGTACAATGACTTTTAAACATATCCACCTAATACGGGATGCAAAATTAGAATGGCTAATAAAGACGTCGAAAAAAGGAACACATTTCATGGATCATTGCGGAGTTTGTTTGATATCGGGAAGAATTTCAAGGCAAAAACCCGTGAAGAAAAGCAGGCGATGCAATATTTGCAAAAACAGCGGGAACAAGCTCATCTTGAAGAAGAAACTGAGGTTCTTGAGGAAGAAGGGTCAAGCCAAAGACCGGATCAAATTTGTAGTGCAACCTCAAATGAAACATCATCACAAAACGACAGCCAGGCTGGGTCAGTGTACTCGCCTAGTACATCCGAAAGAGCTTCTCCAAAAACAGGTACGTTGTGATGTTTTACTAATGTTTTTTTTTTCTTTTAGATTATACACCTATTACCATCCATATTAATATATTTTGAACGTTCTAGGTTCTCCAAAACCAGCTTTGACACGTAAATCGCAACTGATACGAGTTGTTACAGTTGAGGTAGCTGCTGCATTGGACCGCTGTAAAGTGAGTGATCGAAATGCTGTGTTTCTAATATCATCGATCGCTAAAGCTTTAGGGCACGATGTTTCATCATTATTGTTGAACAAGGAATCTGTCAGAATCGCCAGAGCAGGAATTCGCTTACAAATGCAACATGATTTAAAAGCGTCGTTTAAGCCAGATATAAATTTAACAGTACATTGGGATTCTAAGCTGCTACCTAACATATTACCATCCAAAGCTCTACCAAAAACCGAGCGCTTGGCCATAGTTGCATCAGGCGAAGGCATTAGCAAATTATTGGCTGTTCCACCCATCGAAAACTCTACGGGGGCACAACAAGCAGAAGTGATCTAGGTATGATCTTAAATCTTGTATGATCACCTCAGAATCCTGACTATTTTATCGTTTGTTTTCAGAATTATGTTTACATCTTTTGATACTACTGCATCAAACACCGGTAGAAAAAAAGGTGCGTGTCAGTACCTGGACAAATTGTTTAAGAGGCAGCTTATGGGCCTCCCTTGAAGACACCACATACATGAACTGCTACTTGGCAAATCTTTTAAAATTCTGAAATTTGAAACGTCAAAGTCTCCAAATGTTGAGATTTTTAAGGAATTCCAATCAAAATGGCACATTTTGGAAAAGACTTCATGATTTTTTTAAAATAGCTATTTCGGAAATAGAAAGATTGGCGTTATTGGAGTTTTATGAAAAACAAATTAGAGAGCAACACCACTGTGGTGATAACCGAGAGGTTCTACAACTTGCCATTTTATATTTGGGTGGAAAAATCGATGAAAAATTACAAATAAGAGCTCCTGGTGCGTTCCACAATGCAAGATGGATGGCCAAAATCATTTATTCTTTGAAAATGGCACCCAACAACGATCTGAACCTGTTAAAAATAGTGAAGGAATATGAAACTGTTGATGAAGACGTTACGAAAGCAGTACATAAAGAAATTTTAACTCACTTGCAATATTTGGACAACAGCCTTATCGGACTATGTCTGTTCGACGAAAATGTAGACCTCCCGGTTAAGAAAAAGGTCATCGAAGCCTTACTTCTATCAGGATAATGCTTTAATTCATACATTTGCATTTAATTTTCCAATGATTTTTTTACAGGTACTCATAAAAACATTACAGCCAGATCCATTGTTGAATCCAACGATATTTCAACGATTGAACTACACTCGTTTGTACAAGGCAGCAGTGGTATTGAAAACTTATTCAAAGCTCTCCAAATTCCGAAGTCGTTGCTGAATGTCGATATGGAGCAGTGGAGTAGTTCCATCGAGTTTAAAAATGCCAAAAGACGGGTTCAATGTTTGGAAGTAGTTAATGATAATGCAGAGCGTGGTATAGCATTGATTAAAACATACAATTCAAAACTAGCAACGGATGAAGATCAAAAGCAGTGCATTTTACAATTAGTTGCAGATCATCGAAAAAATTATAAGAGTACCAGGAAATCTGATTTGGTGTAGCTAATGAGGAAATATATGACAAAGTATAAAACAAGTATTTTTTCATCTTTTCAGGCAAATGTTCCTCTTGTGTTAACTCATGATTCCCAAAAAAAACAGATTGACGTATTTCAATTGATTTTAGGAATTTCTGATGAAAAGTTGTGATTTTTCATATATTTTTGAATTTTTGGACCACCCTAATGAAGAATAATTCGACCACCCTAGTGAATTATTTCGTATAAGACCCTAAATGGTGGTTTAATTCGATATATAAGCAGGTTGGAGACAATTGTGAATAGTTTTAGAAGCCGACTCATCAATCTTCTATATTCCATATAGAACTCATGAAAAAAATCTAAATCCCAGAAAGTCGATTTTTGAAAAAAAAAATTTTTTCGAGATAACTCCAAATCTCGACGTTTCATGCATTTTTAAGACATTTGGCATCAAAAAAAAAATTTGATTTCCGAAATTTCATGTACCCCCCCCCCCCCTTGGGAGATTTTCGAGAGTGAAAAAAGTCAAACTTTGACGTGTTTGCGCCACCCCTAAAGGCCCACCCACATTAGATCCGTTTGCGTTGCGTTGAAGTAAATTTGACAGTTAGACAATAGATTTAGCTGTCACTTTGCCGCAACGCGTCCGATCCGGATCTAATGTGCGTGGGCCTTAAATCATGTCCGATTGAGTTCAAATTTTGCATAGGGTCATTTTGTAACGGGATATAGGAGGGTGGCAAAAGGAAGGAACAAAACAGCCTCCGCTTAAGCGCCAGACAAGTCGAAACCTGCCGCGAAGGAGCGTGCTAAATCTCAAAATCCCGTACCCGGCTGAGACCTCAGGGCGAGTCCTTGTCTTTGACCTCCAACCCAAAACCGAACTTCTGAACACCGCGGTGCTAAGCAACAACTTATAGAACAAAAACGGAACAACTTCAGGGTAGATTGGTGTCCTTTGTAGGTTTGCCAATCCAGAGCCTATACTACTGCGACCCGAACCGAATGTACCATGTAAAACTACCTCTTTGAAGACCACGCTTTCAGCTTTCTAGAAAAGAATCTACAATCTTGTCATGCTACTTCCATTTTATTCTGTCGAGACATTAACGAAACCCAACTTCCTTTCCTAGCTCTTCTATCTATTCATTGCTATAGCTTAACGACTAGGGTTAGTAAGTTTTAACAATTTTCATTTGCTCAGAATTACTTGCCAATTCTCTTCGCGCGCGCGCATTCCTACGTGGTCACACGACGCAGGACAAGTGCACTTGCTGGGTAGTTCAGCTACTCGCCACTCACTCGCTCTCCGGCGGTAGCGTACATACGTGACGGTTCGTGTCCTCGACGACCGTGCGACGTAACGGTAATGATGGTGGTGAGCTTGTGGCCGAGAACACCGGGGACGATGGTGGTGAGTTTACGATGTCAGTGGAAAAAGCTTCCAAACGTTTGCTGTCACGTCAGCTAATACCGTTCCACGTGTCAGTCACGAATTTCACCACGCCGTGTGCCTTATCGGCCCAAAACAACTGACATACAGTGAAGGTTTCCACGGGGTGTCACTGTGCACGGTTCCGCTAGACTGGTCCTGGGGGGTACACCTTCGTTTGAAGGGAAATCTTCAAACGGTTTTACAAAAAGCATTAAAACCTAACCTCGAATCATATCTATTATCTTTACCTGTCACTACAGAACCGTAGGTTTAACGTGCTGGTGGTCCCGTGCGTTTAGGATTTCGTGCAAGTGGTTCCACCTAGCAAGAGCTGATTTATAACCCTATTTTTTTTTTTATAATTTATACGGTTTTACACTTCACTTACGTTCATTCGGGCAGCAACGCTGCGTCCTATGGGACACTCAGTCTCCTTGTCAGCGGCTTCTATGACCACTTTTTTTCCGTAAATATCTTCTCTAGCTTTCACTAATATTCGTTAACAACTTTTTCACGACTTAACTTTTACTTTTACTTAAGTTTTACTCGAGTTATAATTCTCGCACAATGTACGTTTTCGTCTACTTTCCGATGAGCACTATCGAACTTGTCTCTATCGTGGTCAAACTTTAAGAGGCAGCCTTACAAAAGATTGGGATCTATTATCCCCCTTATGTGCGAACGTTTCCCGAAGTCGTTGTGTTAGTGAACGTGGCCTACATCCGTTCTGTCATAGTTCGAAAACCGCCAACTTAGACCCATCTGGTGTTTCATTGCGAATAGGGATCAGAGATAGAGAACGTTTTTTTGATAATAGCGAAGGCTAGTTTTGATAACTGTTCAAATTTAAAAAAGAAATAATTTTTAATTAATTATTTTTTTTTTCTTTTTGAATAGGATTGGAAGGGTGTCAACCACTTAAGGGATCTTTATATTTTATTAGATGGAAGTCTGTAACCTCGTTACAATTTTTCGAGGCAATAAACATTTTGTATATGGTTTGTTAGCAAAATTAAAAATTATCATTTTCGCTGGCAGTCTAGTGACGGGTCTTCTTTTGAGGGATGCACTTGGAACACGTCGTTTCTGAGCTTCTAATGCGCTTTTGTAGATTACTTCGGTAAAGAAACGATACTCTTCCAGTGGTGGTAGAGGATCGGTAGAATCAATACCAAGAGTTACCGTGATACAAATTTTTGCCAATCAAGGTTCCTAGTGAGGTCAAAAGGAACTTGAATTTACTGATCTGTTTTTAGACGACCACTTTTGATTGAAATAATAATTGGCAAGTGATCACTACCATGGAGATCATTGATAACCTTCCACAGACAATCTAATGATAGTGAGTTAGAGTTGGAGGCGAACCAGCCTAAGGCTGAAAGCCTCCTAAATAAAGCTAAATAATAATAATAATAATAGTGAGTTAGAGCACAAAGATATGTCAAGACGGCTCTCTCGAGCAGGAGGGTTTGCTATACGTGTTGCTTCACCAGTGTTCAAGATAGTCAAGTTGAAATCGTCACACAAATCATAGGAAATACCCGCTCTATTGCAATCGTCTGTTTCGCTCCAACCAGTACCGTGTGAGTTCATATCGCCCAGTATTAGAACTGGAGATGGAAAGATATTAACTGAACTCCAAAGATGACGGCGGTTTATGGAAGTCCTTGGAGGGACATATACAGAAGCTATGCAAAGATCTTTGTTCTTCACATTTATTTGGCAAGCGACAATTTCAATGCCTGAAATTATTGGGATTTAGATTTTATAGAAGAAGTAGCACTTTTTGATCCCCATCCATTATCTCTTGCATTCCAAAGCTTTTCGAGGCAATTACTAACCAAAAATAGAATTACTGACATGCAACACGGCTTCTTTAAAGGACGTTCGACCTCGACAAACTTACTAGAATTTATAGACTATACATTAAATGCAATGGATAATGGAAACCACGTAGAAGCCCTCTATACGGATTTTAGCAAGGCATTTGACCGAATTCAATTACCAATGCTACTCTTCAAATTGAAAAAAAAAATGGAATTGAGCCAAGACTCCTGAAATGGCTTGAATCATATTTAACTAACCGCCAACAAATAATTAAGTTCAATGGAAAGAAATCGACCCCAATTCAAGTCACCTCAGAAGTCCCCCAAGGCTCTCATTTGGGACCTCTTCTTTTTATTCTGTATGTAAACGACATTTCCTTCATTCTCAAAAAAATAAAATTACTAATCTATGCCGACGACATGAAGCTCTTTTTGGAAATAAGAGATGATGAAGACATCTATATATTCCAGAGTGAAATACGCATATTCTAGACATGGTGTAACAAAAAGCCTATCAGAACTGAATGTAAAAAAAAAAAAATGCAACTTAATATCATTTAGCAGAAAAAGAACACCATCAAACATTTCAATTGCATTAGGAAATCAGAATGTAAAAACAGTTAGGGATTTAGGGACTATCTTAGACTCCAAACTAACTTTCATATACCATTACAATACAATTATTCACAGGGCAAATAACATGCTGGGATTTATCAAGCGCTTTTGCTATGACTTTAAGGACCCATACACAATTAAAACACAATATATTGCCTATTGTAAAGTCTCCATTTTCAATCACGCACGAAGAAGGATTAGAATCAGTACAAAAGCAATTTCTATTATATGTCCTTCGTAAATTAGGTTGGAAATCCTCTTCCATCATATGAAGCTTGCTGTATGCTTATACACTGAAACCTCCATTTACGAACCAAAACGAATTAGTGTGTAAAAAAAAACCTCGTTATTTGGGATTTACTTCGTAAAAAGAAAACTCGTTATTTGGGATTTACTTCTTAAAAAAGAGGTTTTTGAAAATATTGTCAAATACCCCACAATATGGGTATTTTGGAATCAGGGTGACGTGCATGGACCGGAAATAGATGTCTGACGCCATTTTGAAATCCAAGATGGCGGCTTCCGGTTACAGAAAAACTTGGAAATTCTGTCAAATACCCCACAATATGGGTATTTTTGGAATCGGAGTGACGTGTAAGAACCGGAAATTTATGTCTGATGCCATTTTGAAATCCAAGATGGCGGCTTCCGGTAACATAAAAACAGAAAAATAATGTTAAATAACCCACAATATGGGTATCTTAAGAATCAGGGTGACGTTTAGGGACCGGAAATCGATGTCTGACGCCATTTTGAAATCCAAGATGGCGGCTTTCGGTTACAGGAAAACAGAAAAATACCGTTAAATATAAAACAATATGGATATTTTTGGAATCGGAGTGACCTGTGAGAACCGAGAATCCATGTCTGACGCCATTTAGAAATCCAAGATGAAAACATCCGGTTACAGAAACACTGGGAAATACTGTCAAATACCCCACAATATGGGTTTTTTGAATCGGGGTGACTTATTACGACTGAAAACCCTTTTTTGACGCCATTTTGAAATTCAACATGGCGACTTCCGCTTACATATAGACATAAAAATAATGTTAAATAACCTACAATATGGGTATCTTAAAAATCGGGATGACGTGGTGGAATTTGCAAATTTTTCTGTAACCGGAAGCCGCCATCTTGGATTTCGAAATGGCGTCAGACATAAATTTACGGTTCTTACACGTCACTGCAATTCCAAAAATACCTATATTGTGGGGTATATGACAGAATTTCCAAGCTTTTCTGTTACCGGAAGCCGCTATCTTGGATTTCAAAATGGAGTCAGACATTGATTTCCGGTCCCTTAACATCAATCCGATTTCAAAAATACCCATATTGTGGGGTATTTGGCATAATTTTCAAGTTTTTATGTAACCGGAAGTCGCCATCTTGGATCTCAAAATGGTGTCAGAAATCGAAATCCGGTCCCTACACGTCACTCCGATTCCAAAAATACCCATATTGTGGGGTATTTGGCAGAATTTCTAAGCTATTATGTTACCGGAAGCCACCATCTTGGATTTAAAAATGGCGTCAGACATTGATTTCCGGTCCCTACACGTTACTCCGATTCCAAAAATACCCATATTGTGGGGTATTTGGCAGAATTTCCAAGTTATTATGTTACCGGAAGCCACCATATTGGATTTTAAAATGGCGTCAGATATTGATTTCCGGTCTCTTAACGTCACCCTGATTAAAAAAATACCCATATTGTGGGATATACACACTTAGAAATACCTAATTTTACACGTGACGGAATCCATCTTTGACATAAAGGATGAGACGTAAACAAACATGTCATGTAAAATTAAGTGCTCCGAGACTGAAAAGTTCGGTACTCGACGAAAAGTACGTTTGATTGAGCTGAGTTTTGCGTCTATTACGACTCAATTTTATGTCAAAAATGACGCTCGTATATGTCAGTCTCAGAGCACCTAAATTTACATGAATTTTTTTAAGTGTGTATGACAGAATTTCCAAGTTTTTATGTAACCGGAAGTCGCCATCTTTGGAATTCAACATGGTGTCAGACATTGATTTTCGGTCTCTA
This sequence comes from Ochlerotatus camptorhynchus, assembly GCF_037179485.1. NCBI lineage: Eukaryota > Metazoa > Arthropoda > Insecta > Diptera > Culicidae > Ochlerotatus > Ochlerotatus camptorhynchus. Next base: position 11,550 of record NW_027040942.1, on the reverse strand, counting down.
CACGTCCCAAGTAGCACATGTTGTCACATTTTACAGAGTACTTTTATGGCATAAACATTTTGAGGCGTTGATGACATTATAATCATCATTAGAGATATTTGCAACCAAAACACGTACCAGAGAAAAAAAAAGCAGTTTCATATTTACGGTGAAGTTGGGAGTTTTATATTGATTAAATAAATGCGCCATCATATATTTCAATTGATTTATTACCATATTTTTGATCATAAATGATTCGAAGACAAAAATCTTGGGGTACACTCAGTTTGAGAGTTACACTTCTAACAAAAAGTTTCATGATATGAACCATTACTTGAGATTGTAAAGAAAACTCGTTTCTATTAGTTTGCCCTTAAGGCTCAGCATTCACAATTTCATCACCATTAATTAAACATTTTACCATTTTGATAATTAAAAAAAGGAACAAACAATTAGATTGCGATTGGTGAAACATTTTAGAGCGGCAGTGTAGCTTTCATTTGCCCAGATCATAGAGATTACATATGTGTTACCATCTGGTGACATTCGACTATTATGGTCACGCTGAATCAAAAATGCAACTGTAATGCGGCATACAATAGTTGCCAAGTTACATATTCGTAAATTTTCGGTCGCTGTGGCAATTCAGTTACAGTTCAACCAATTGATAACATTAGATCGACACAAAAAGGTTACACTGTGTTATCATTGAGACCAGATAAGTTACATTTTATCTCATCATCGTGACAATCTGACTTTACAGCTACCAATAACCGTTGTGTCACATTAATGTGTCCTATTACTTAGAAAGTCATGACGTAACTTCATGTTGACTTGATGTGTAACTGCATATATTTCATGGTTACTTTTATGTAATAATTGTGTAACATGCTTCTCTTTCTTACTTATAAAAAGATGTTACAGGTGCTACTTGGGGTCACTCCGATTCCAAAAATACCCATATTGTGGGGTATTTGACAGAATTTCCAGGTTTTTATGCAACCGGAAGCCGCCATCTTGGATTTCGAAATGGCGTCAGACATCGATATCCGGTCCCTACACGTCACTCCGATTCCAACAATACCCATATTGTGGTGTATTTCACAGTATATCCCAGTTTTCCAAAATCACAAAAAAAAAACACGTTATTTGGAATTTACTTCGTAAAAAAACCTCGTTATTTGGCATTTACTTCGTAAAAAGAGGGACGTAAATTGAATACTGCGTAAAAAAAAAGACTTCGTAAACGGAGGTTTCAATGAATACGCACAAACATTGTTCACGATTGGAGCGAACGTAGTGTAGTAGTAGTAGTAGTAGTAGTAGTAGTAGTAGTTTTTGTTTTATGTAAATCGCCTTATCCGATAACCCAATCCTTTAAAAAACCTCTACTGACCCCGAGGCGACCACGGGTAATCGGTTCCCAACATTAACATAATGTGTAATTTGTGTCAAGACCCTACAAACAAGGTTTGATCATTTCTTTACGCTGCCGCTGGCTTGGCACGAGCATGCAAGCAGCAGCACCGACCGAAAGACGACCGACCGACTGCAAACCAACGAGCGCGCAGCGAGCGCTGATTGGTTTGTGAATGAAAGGGGAAAGGTAGGAAAAATGGAAACAGCCAAACATATTTAAGGCAACGTATTTAACGATGATACAGTCCACAAACACCCAATTCGCAATACCTCTGCTTGAACGGCAAGCAGTTTAGTTCGGTTTAAGCTCGCTCTCGTGAGTTGTTCGTAAAGATATTTTTTGAGATAGTGTTCGCACTCTTTCGTACGTGATTTGTCGTGCGTGTGTGTGTGCCCCGAAATGGGGAAGCATCGCTCGCGAAGCCCGGTGAAGGACCAGAACCCCGGTGAAGGAAGCTCCGGTGTGCCCACATCGAACAGGTTTGCTGTTCTTCCCATTGATGGGCATACCCAGCCAGCTGCAAAAGGAAAGCGCAGCAAGAAGAGGAAGAAGAATCGGAGCCAGTCCGGTTGCACGATTTCTCGCGACGATGCCACTGCGACAAACGGCAGTGATGTCGGAGATTTCGGTGACGTTGCCGACACAAGCACGGCAAAAGTAAAACTACCTCCGTTGGTAGTAAAAAATGCCCATCTTAACGATCTCATCGCAGATCTGGCATCGATGGGCGTTAAAGCCGAATTCAAGTTGGGCAGAGTCGGCAGCAAGGTTATGCTCCGTACGAAAGCGGAGTATGACTTGGTCGTTGCACACCTGAGGACTACCAAGGTGGAATTTTTCACCCACGACATTCCCGGCGAGAAACCATTCAAGGTCGTCATCAGGGGTCTACCGAATTTTGACCCGAAGCTGATTGAAGCGGCAATCAAGAACCGCTACAAGCTGGCTCCAACTGCCATCTTCCGGATGACAAGGAGGGACGAGAACGTCAAGAGGTATCCGGATTGTCTTTTCCTGGTGCATTTCCAGAAGGGAACGGTGACGCTCAATGCGTTGAAGGCTATTCGCTCCATCAATTCCATCATTGTCCGATGGGAGCCATACCGTGGCGGCCGTCACGACGTCACCCAGTGTCAACGTTGCCTGAATTTCGGGCACGGCACCCGAAACTGCTTCGTCAAGCCGCGCTGTGGCAAATGCGCCCAAAACCATATCTCCTCCGAGTGTGTTGTCGACGAGTCGGAAACGGCCAAATGCGCCAACTGTGATGGCGCTCATCAAGGGTCCGATAAACAGTGCCCCAAACGCGAAGATTTCAAACGGATCCGAAAGCAGGCGTCCACAAGAAATCAACCAGGACGAAAGAAGGACAATACGCCAGCATTCAGACTGGAGGATTTCCCGCCGCTTCCTGCTACGCAACACGGTCAAGCAAATCCACGGGTGCAATCCGGCTCCCGCCAAGAAACATCTGGTGCCTCAGCTGGACAAAGTTCTCCAAAGATTCGAGAAACTCATTCTCAATAGATTGCTCAAGTTTGTGGAGGAAAACAATATTCTCCTACCGGAACAGTTTGGGCTCAGGAAGGGGCACTCCACCACCCATCAGCTAGTAAGGGTGATGAACAACATTCGAAGTAACAAGGCTGTATCCAAGTCCACAGCCATGGCCTTGCTAGACGTCGAAAAGGCGTTTGACAATGTCTGGCATGACGGACTTATATACAAGCTTTGTAACTACAATTTACCATTGCATTTGGTAAAAATTACCCGTAACTACCTTCAGCAAAGGTCGTTCAAGGTATCGTTGAATGGTTGTCTCTCCGACACGTTTTCCATCCCGGCAGGCATTCCGCAAGGCAGTTTGTTGGGTCCCTTGCTCTACAGCTTGTATACTTCTGACATTCCTCCCCTCGGAGACGGTTGCGTGTTCTTCCTGTTCGCAGATGATACCGCGATATCAGTCAAGGGCAGAATGCCTCGCGAAATAACGAACAAACTACAACGATGCCTTAACACCTTTGCTGACTATGCAAAAACTTGGAAAATCAAAATCAATGCCTCCAAAACCCAGACTATCATGTTCCTCCATAGACAATCACCCAAACTGATACCGGCACCTTCTTGCACAGTAGCCATGGATGGCACAAGGGTTGAGTGGTCTGCTGAAGTTACATACCTTGGAATGGTATTCGATGAGAAGCTCCTGTTCCGCTGGCATATAGAAAAGACGTTAGTTAAGTGTTCAAGCTTAGTTAGGTGTTTGTATCCGCTGATTTCTCGCAGATCCCGCCTCTCTAAGGTTAACAAACTGGCTGTCTACAATCAAATCATAGCACCTGCAATTTTCTACGCTGCACCGGTGTGGGAATCAAGTGCTCAAACTCACAGGAACAAAGTCCAGGTGGCACAAAACAGAGTGCTTAGGATGATACTCGATCGTCCTTTCGACACTAGAATAACAAATTTACACGAAGAGGCAGGCATTGCCAAAATAGATTCCAGAATAAACGAAATTAAGACTAAATTTGCACAAAAATGTAATGCATCAGAACATGCTTTGATAAGCAATTTGTATATAGTAGGTTAGGTGTTTATAGTAGTTGTAGCTGTAAATAGTAGTTATAAGTAGTTTGCCTTTTCCAATTTAAAACAAACCAATCCCACCAAGGTGGTCATTCCTAAAAAACAGGCCTGATAGGACTAGAAACTTTAAATAATAATTAAAAATTTCAAATTAACTAAAGTTGAAAAGACGCATCTGTGTCACTTGTTAATTCATACATGTAAAACCACACAAATAATAGAAATAAAGATCATTTAAAGTCAAAAAAAAAGTACAGTCCACAAACTTTGTAAAAAGAACACCGAATTATAGCGCCGTTGAAAATATAAATTGTCGTTTTTCCTCCTTGGACAAGCCGAAGCCAAAACGGAGAATGCAGCCCATCGCATAGAGAGGGAACACCTTGGAAGACGTATAGATCTGTCACTTTGCGAAAGTTGGGAGTTTTGTGCGAAAGTGTGCAAACACGCCCGGGGCCACATTCCCTGCAAACTCGCGATTTCGGCATTTATATTTTCTGCGGCTGTACACTGTTTGACAGAGGGGTAGTTTTCCGGTTTGCGTAAAGTGAAAATCTAGTGGCATTTTCTGTTGAAGTTAGTGAAACCCGATCCCGGCAAATGGTGAGAAGTTTGACGCCGCAAAGGAACCACTTTCCCTTGGTTGAGCAAATTTTATTGAACGGTTCTCACGCCGCCTGATGCCTGATGCCTGCTGGATGGTCGAAGATGTGTGAGTGGTTAGTGCATTTCCTCGGTGCTAGTGTATTGGTGAATTACGATATGATATCATTCGCACACTGGGAGGTGAACGAACTATGAGGATCAAAATTTAGTGCATCTGATGTTCTCGAAACCGGTATTTAATACCATCAAGATTAAATATAATCAAAACAAGATTATAGAATGTATTAAAAATACGAATTCTAGCATGCCATGCCGGCAAGAAAAATTACCCGAAAAATTAAGTAGGTACCGCAAGTCGTACTTTTGCTGGCTATCCATGCAGATGACGTCGGAAGCGCATGCTTCAGTAAGTGACTTTTAGTACCGACCCAGGGGGACTCTGGCCTATTCTGCGTGGCGAGTGAGGTGAGGTGACACGCTGTAACTTGTGAAGTGACAATTTTAGAGCAACATGTGAAAAGGGCCTATGTTGCGGATGTGGACAATGGCTTTAAACGGCGGATTAAGGCTCATGCAGGGAAACCAACAGCAGCATCTGGTAGAGTAAGTTTTCTCTATCAAATGATCTAGTTGGTTTGCGTGAACATGTTGTGATTCATGACCAATCGACGTTTAAAGCCATTGTTTGCATTCGGCACATGGAACATTATCACATGTTGATCTAGAATTGTCACCTCGGGTGAGGTGGCTCTCCGTGCAAATCAAATGACGGGTCACCTCACCCGAAGTGACAATTTTCACTTCACTGTCATCTCACCTCACAAGCCGCGCAGCCTATGTGCATCTATCCCTGTCAACCACATAGATGCACCGGAATTCACATGTTTTTTTTTAAATTTTTTGGATAAACTGACAGCGGTAAAACTTACCGAGGTGACAGAACTAGATATACTTAGAGGGAGAGATGGGCGGAGAAAACAAAATACAATTTGGCAGAAGGGATTTGTACCTAAATTATGTTGCAACCCTTGCTAGAAGCTAGCATTTTACATGACTTTTACTTTTGATTCGATTTACGTGTAAAATAATAATTGAGTGCATCACAATATTTCTTGGTGCCATTAATTAACCGACTACGATCAATTAATCAATATAGTTGGAATATTGTTTTTGATTCCAAAAACAAGTTGAATTTGAGAAGCACACGAAACATAAAGGTGATTGAATTTCTGTTGGATTGCAATACTCTCAAATTTCATGTACACTCATAAAAAAGTGCATATTATATATATACGCACGGCACTTAAAATTTGACCGGTTACTTTTGCATATGAAAAGTATGTGTAGCGGTTATGCAATCTTGTTGATTCAATCAAGATAGTTTTTATTAGCAGTTCTTTTGAATTTTATTGACAATATAGTAAATGTGAATACAAACTGCAAATGATTTGTATGTGTGAGATTATTGACGATTATTGCGAGTGTCATAGCAGAGGAGCTCTATAACAATTGAATTAAAATAATTTCAGCACTTATCTATAATTAAACCAAATCTAATTTTGATTATATAGATTGGTACCTTAGGTCTTCTTCAACGTGATTATTTTTGGAATATTATCTTTGATATAGATTTATTGTTTATAATTTTCATTTTTAAACGATACATTTCTTTATTATTTTTACTTCACATTATGTGAATCTTATATCTAATGTTAATTAGCTACAGCTTCTATAAAGCACAGTCACATAGTACTGGTATAGAACAAACCCATTGGACCGGTCCTTGGGAACACCACGTTTGTCCGGCATTGAAACCACCAGAATGTTGATTAAAGTAACTAATTTACGGTATTCTAACGCATTGCTAATTATGGAAATCACGTTAGCAACCGGACAGCAACTGAGCCGAAATTTCTCTACAAGAAAACAAAAACACATAATTTCTTATTTCATCTGCTTTGCATGCAAAGTATCTTAAAGGTATGCAGTAGCTAGGTACTCACTTGATATAGTTAAATGTTATTCGATCCACCTCCAGAAAGCAAGAGATCATAGAGACCGGTAAGGAGCGGGATCGCCGGGATTCCCAGACGGTTGATTGGTATTTTATCTGGTGACTGGCTGTACGACTCGTTTTCAGACCAACTTCAACGAAACATGCATTTTGCGTTCTGGTTGCCTGAAATTCGAGATTTTTGTGATGATATAAGATTAATAGAATTTATATACTAACCATTTAGCAGGATTGCACATTAATGTATGATATTCTTCTCTCATTGATATGATTGGTACGGTCAAATTCACGTCAAATCTAGATCACGGTAACTATAATTTACATTTATTACTTACATTTATTACTTTCGATCGTCTTTAATAATAATAATTTGTACATAAACCTTTTCGTTGAATATATTTTTATTTGATGAACTTTTGATTGGTATGTTTTTATATGTTATGAATTTTTAATTCTACCTGATTCTGAATAATAAATGTAAAAAGGAAGAATAGCAGCTTGTTGATTATTCCAGTAACTACTTTGGGCAGCATCTTGAAGAACAAATGAATAATTTTCGGAAAAATCACAAATTATGACAATTTCTCCATTTTTAAGAGTATTTTTTGTATTTCTCAAGAAACTAGACTGCTGAGTTTTAATATAATCATGGGATACCAGTTTTTCCAACTTTTCGCAAAAATAAGGAACAAATCCATCTACTGGTTTTACAAGTTTCTCTAAACTACATCGATCAGTTGAAACCCATTGTTCAAAACATATTTCAGACATACCCTGTTCCTCGAATTTTTCTGAAAAACTTCTTTCAAAATCTGAGAGACCTGGGCAACGTTCGCATTCGCGGAGGTAACAATGATGAGCTGCATAATATTTCTTCAAAATAATGGTTGAAATCTTTTTCGAATGAATATTTTCTAAGACAATGAAGCATTAAATTAATATTTTCATGGATGGTACAAACACACATATTGTGAGAACCTGAACTACCAAGTAATTTGCAATGCTTTGGTTTAAGTGCTGCAAATGAACGAAATCCAATGCTATTTTTACTAACTTCTTGAAATTTAATAAAAGCTGCTCGCAATGTACAAACTAAAAGTCGCTTTTGAATATGAATCTTCTTACCTTCCTTCTTCACTGAAACGTAATCGTTTAGTCCTGGCGTGGCTCTGCTTATCTGGTCGCTTTCGAAGAACTGCAATACCTCGTTTTTAATTTCGGGATCCAAACCGTGTCCTAACCTTTCGTTGGGGGTGGCCAATTCTCCTTTCCCGTTTGCCAAGCATCGAGCTTGCAATACAATGTATTTATTTGTTTCAAACTCGTCCATTACCGTTTGCGATGACCAAGATTTCGGCAAAATCGTCAGAATCCTTATTTGATCGTCGCTCGATGAACCTGGATCAGCAAATCATCTCATTGTGTTCCGCAGCTTTCAATTTAAGTTGCTCCAGGTCATCTTCTTCCGCTTGAAAACCAAAGATGCGTTTCTTAATGCCATTGGTAATGTCCATATACTTTCTCCGGGGATAGTTAACATTTTGGAATTTTTTTTGTCGATATTGGCGATACGTTGATACCAGCTATGCCAGCTCAATATTATGCATCCTGGAAAATTGTTGCTCTCCACTATCTTGAGATGATGCTGTTGTTATTGACGTAGTTGATGGCATTTCTTCGAGGCTATGTCGAGATGTAAATGGCTGTGGTCCATGACTGACGGTTGCACTTCTAGTTCCAGATTTTCAGCACATGGTTCGATTCTATTCAAATTCAAGCGACACGTATCACAGATTGATAGAGATGTATCCAAATTAAATTTCCACTCTAGGAACTTATGTTTTTCAATCAATTTTTTGGATAATTTACGAAGCATTGACGAACACCGTTTATAAGGAAACGGCTTGCAACACTTGACCTTCTTAAATTCCATATTCAAATTATACTTGTTCACTCAAAAAGATATTTTTAGTGATGTCTGTTTTCAAAAGGATGGTCATGCTTAAATACAAACGTAGGTACCATTTGGATATTAAGGTATAAATATTGTTTTGGTATTGAAGCTACTCTAACAGAGAAGCTCTTTTTTTCATGAAAAATACCATAAAAGACATTATAATGTCCCTAAAATAATGAGATGGATAGGTGCATCAATATTAACAACTTAAATAGGATGAAACTACGCCTGATAATGAAAATAAGTGCAACTTAACTTGTGTTGGTTTCTATATTTAAAATAATAGTGTTTCCATTTCCCCTGTAAATTCTAAACGGGTTGTCTGATTGTTCAATCGTCAAAAGACAAATTGAAGGTAAATATATGTGTATCTTGCTAAACTTATCAAGGCTGATGGAGAATCACGATTAACTTATGAAAATGGCATATTTTCTACAAAAAAAATGATTTTTATGAAAGTAAATTTGAAATATCTCGAAAACGGTTATATTTAGGAAGTTTATTGATATGAGCACTATCGTTTGAAATGATTTTAATATTCATATACTGACATCAAACTGAACATTTTGCCGTGAATAATGAAAGTTTCAAAAATGCCTTAAAAGTTGCTCTTAGAAAAACTTTTTTATTAAAAGTTTGTCCATCCTGGAGTTGTTTTCAAAACTTCTGCTTTCTATTCAAGTTTTTATTTAAAAAGTATAAAAAAAAATCAAAAATACGTTTTTTTTGTTATTTGAATTTTGAGGTTTATTTTTAATATTTTTTTTGTAAAAAAACGAAAAAAAAAATTCCGTGTATATTTTTTTTATAAAGCCTTATAAGTTTCCTACAACTCCTTCTTGGTAAAATTTTTTCTACAACCAACTGTTTTCGAACTACATTTTTTTTAAAGTATGTGTGCAAAAACACATAGGCCCTTTTCAAAAATTACCCTTGAGTCAAAAGGGTCTCCTCTCCTGCGGAAAATACTTGGTCTATCATACTGAAAATATGTGCCAAGTATCATCCAGATCGAAGATGGTCGAGCACGATTTCAGGTTTTTTCAGCTCATTCTGGATGGAATCCCTCATTGTGAATCTAATCAGAATGAACATACCTGGGGGTCCTACCCGCTTTCAGATTTCAGAAACTAGATCGAAAAATGGCATGAAATCTATTTGCATAGCCAAGGCTGTCGGAAGAGGGAGTCGATGATGTTTTAATTTGTGTTTTGACGTTGCTGATTCTAATTGGAAAACACAAAGCTTAAAAGAGCTTTAAAGCTGTGAGCATGCCAGCATTTCAGTATAGGTCAGTATCATTGAGCATAGCAGGCGATGCATTGATGGTTGTTATGGTAACTACCGTTAAGCGCCCATTACACATGTCAATATATTGACAAACATCGTATTGTCAATTTTTCTTACAATATTATGTGTTTTTTTTTTTTTTTTTTTTATTATAGTCACTTTAACACTTTTGGGTCATTCGTGACTTGTCCGGGGGTGAGATTTGAACTCGTGACTTTGGCGTGAGAGGAATGGATGTTAACCACTACGCCGGGGTCGCCCCCTATTATGTATGTAATGTATTGTATGTATGTAAGGTCGCCACCATCCTTTCAAGACTTGTCTTGGATGCAGCTCCACTTAATAGCAAGATCAATTTGAGCTACCGATCTGAATTCACTATATCGCTGTATGAAGGGCCAAAAACGGAAGGGTGGACCCGTAAGCAGAGACACTTACGCGAAATCCACGGGAATTTAAGAATCTCCTTCCAACGATACGCTCCAACAAATCGAATAACACAATTCGCAATACTTATTAATCTTCCTACTGGATGGTTTGTTAAGAAGGGCGCGTCAATCGCCCTGAAACTGTTGGAGTAGAATTCACACCACCACAATCGAATCGGTAGGATAAAGAAAATGATAGTGTTTATTCCCTCCTAGACTCCGGCTGTCAATCATACCATCGTCCAGTTTCAGTTTGAATGATACCCTGATGCTCCCTCCCAACCCAGCATTTATTTATATAATGAAAATATATGCAATGGAGAAATGAAATATATCAGAACATTAATATATGACATAATGAAATACATTTATATGGATAATATAGTTGCTACTGCAATGAAGAAGTATTTTACATATAATAAGATGCAGCTCTATACCTTTTCAGCTTACAATGGCAGGTGGATGCTGCACTGAAATGTATAGGGTATATAAGGCAATTAAATATATTTTGCTCGAATGGTACTAACAATAATGCTAAAAATTGTGATGAATAACTAACAGACGAAAAATATAATCTTATTTAATGTTGTTATTTCCTCTGCTTCATCAGCTTCATATTAATTTCGATGACTTGCTTGGGTAACTGGAATATTAAGCTTATTGTAATAGTACATCATGCAATGTATAATTTATATAATATATGTAGTAACATATAAAAAAATAAACAAGTTTTGTTATTTATAAATCATTGGCCGTGGTATGATTGAACTCAACTTTACCTATTTAATTAATCCACAATTTAAATAAAGAATCAATTTGCTACATAGTCGAGGATATGTGAGCATACAAGTTTTATAAAAAAAAGTATCAATGAATAATTCTTGAAAGAGCAAAATTCTGCAAAAGTAAAACAATTAAAAACATTGGTCTAATGTATGATGATATTCAATTTATTCGCTGAGTAGTCCAAATTCTGAATACCATAGATCATATTATATAATAATAAAATAAAATGTAAATAACAATGCTTTGCTATTTGATACACATTCTGGTCCATCAGTATCTGCAGGACAACTATTTTTTGTAAATGAAAATTATAGTTATAATGATATAATGAGATTTTAAAATGTGAAATAAAAATATAATGAATGTAAAATAAACAAGTATTACAAAATACACGTAAGCTCGATTTAAGTTAACCGCAGTACATTTTTTTTTTTTTACAATTTTTGATAATTTATTGGAATTGAACAAACTCTTTATTATCCAC